>NC_066580.1:148277080-148577080 GCF_024323335.1 Lathyrus oleraceus
AGAGGACCCAGAAAGTGGGTACCTAAGGATAAAATGATTTATGTTGCAGACATCATTAGCGGCTCAGTTGAAACACAAGTCTAGTACCTGGACAGTGGATGCCCGCGACATCTGACGAGTATAAGGTCTATGTTTCAAGATTTGGAACTTAAGCCTAGAGGCTTCGTTGGTTTAGGAGGAAACCAGAAAGGGAAGATCATTGGCTCCAGAACTGTTGGTAATAGTAAAATTCCTTCTATTACTAATGTTCTTTTAGTCGATGGTTTTATGCATAACTTATTGTCTATTAGTCAACTTATTGGCAATGGTTATGATATCATTTTTAATCAAAAGTCCTATAAGGTTGTTAGTCAGAAAGATGGTACAATCATTTTTAACAGAAAGATAAAGAACAACATTTATAAAATCATACTTTTTGATCTTGAGGATCAAAATGTAAAATGCTTAATGTTTGTTAATGATGATCAATGGGTATGGCATAGATGTTTGGGCCATGTTAGCATGAGAAGGATTTCTCAGCTAAATAAGCTTGGATTAGTCTGAGGCTTACCCAACCTGAAGTTAGCTTCATATGCTCTTTGTGAAGCATGTCAGAAAGACAACTTTTCTAAAACATCTTTCAAAGCAAAAACTATTGTGTCTACCTCTAAACCGTTAGAACTTCTGCACACTAAAATGTTTGGGCTAGTGAAAACTGCCTCCTTCAGTGGTAAGAAGTATGGATTGGTCATCATTGATGACTATAGTCGTTGTACATGGGTAAAGTTATTTAAACATAAGGATGAATCACATTTTGTGTTCTCTACCTTTTTCTCACTAGTGCAAACAAAAATGAACTGAAAAATAGTCAGAAATGATCATGGTGGCGAATTTGAAAATAAACATTTTGAAAATCTTTTTGATACAAATGGAATTTCCCATGATTTCTCATGTCCTAGAACTCCACGGCAAATTGGAGTTGTAGAAATGATGAATATGACTTTGCAAGAAATGGCCCGCACCATGATCCAACTACCTGATATGGCTAAGAATTTATGGGAAGAAGAAGTTAACATAGCTTGTTATATTCGGAACATGGTTTTTATTAGACATGTTATGGGTAAGACTCCCTATGAATTGTGGAAGAATAGAAAGCACAACATTTCTTACTTTCATCCTTTTGGCTGTGAGTGTTTTATGTTGAACACTAAAGAGAATATTGGCAAGTTTGATTCTAAGGAACATAAGTGACTTTTGTTAGGATATTCTGAACACTCAAATGGCTACAGAGTCTTTAACACTGAGACATGAATTGTCAAATAATCAATTCATGTTAGATTCAATGATAAGCTTGACCCTGAAAAGTCAAAGCTAGTTGAGAAATTTACAGATATGAAGATTAACTTCTCAAAATCTAAAGATAAAGACTTAGAAGGAAAAGAAAAGGACGCTGAAGCAAAGGACTCATAAGCGACTCAACCAGACGCCATTGTTGGTCCAGCTCATCAGAAGAAGAGTAGATCAAGATCTTCTTATTCTAAAGAATTGATTCTAGGAGATAAAGACGCACCCGTCAGAACTCGGTTTTCTTTCAAACCTTCTAAAGAAACTCTTTTAGGTTTGGTATCTCTAATATAGCCCATATCTATTGATGAAGATCTTCTGGATAACGAATGGATTATGTCTATGCAAGAAAAACTGAACCAATTCACCAGGAATTACGTATGGAATATTGTTCTAAAACCAAAGGGTTTCCATGTCATTGGAACCAGATGGGTCTTCAGAAACAAGCTCAATTAAAAGGGTGAAGTTTTTAGAAATAAGACTCGACTGGTAGCACAAGGTTATAGTCAACAAGAAGGTATAAACTATACAGAAACCTTTGTTCCAATTTCCAAGTTAGAGTCTATTTGTTTTTTAATTTCGTTTGCAGTCAATCATAACAACATTATTTATCAAATGGATGTTAAGAGTGCATTCTTAAATGGATACATTTCTGAAGAAGTGTATGTGCACCAACCCATTGGTTTTGAAAGTTCTCAAAATCCTGATTTTGTTTTCAAACTAAAAAAATCGTTATATGGTCTGAAACAAGCTCCCAGAGCTTGGCATGATAGACTAAGTAACTTCCTTTTGGAAAATGATTTTACCATAGGGAAAGTGGACACAACTATCTTTTGCAAAACCTTAATAATGATATTTTGGTTGTGCAAATTTATGTTGATGATATTATTTTTGATTCTACTAATACTTCGTTGTGCAAGGATTTTGCTAATTCAATGCAGGCAGAGTTTGAAATGAGTCTGATGGGAGAACTCAAGTTCTTTCTGGGAATTCAGATTGACCAACGTTCAGAAGGAACGTACATTCATTAGAGCAAGTATATAAGGTAACTTCTAAAGAAGTTTAACTTCTCAGAATGCAAGCCAATAAAGACTCCAAAGCATCCTATATGCATTCTGGAGACAAAATAGAAGGGAAAAGTACTTCTGGATATTGTCAATTTCTAGGAGACAATCTGATCTCGTGGTCCAGCAAGAGACAATCAACAATTGCGCTTTCAACAGCTGAAGTTGAGTATATCGTAGCTTCTGGATACATCACTCAGATACTCTTGATGAAGAGTCAGCTGGAAGATTATCAGATATTCGAGAGTAAGATTCCTATTTTCTGTGATAATACTTCTGCTATTTGTTTGTCTAAGAATCCTATCTTGCATTCTAGGGCTAAGCATATTGAAATTAAACATCACTTTTTTTGTGACTATGTTCATAATGATATTTTTCACTTAAAATTTATTGATACATACCATCAATGGGATGATATCTTTACGAAACCCCTTGCTGAAGATAGAATCATTTTCATTCTGAAAAACTTATTTATGGACTTTTGTCCAGAATGAAAAGATGAATTTAGGAATGTTAAGTCTTAAGAACTCTATATTAGGTTCGAAGAATTTAATTATTGATTATGAGACATGAGCTTTCTGAAGTGAGAAAGTTTCATGAATCAGAAAGGTTCTGATCAGAAGCAATCTTATTAATTTGCCTTCTTGATTTTGAACAGTTGTTGCATTAAATGATTGTCTTGTCATTTGATATCATGTGGTTCTTAGTGGTGATAGTTGTCCCACTTTCTAAGCATGCGTGATGTTAGCGTGACACATTGGGCTTCATATTTATTAGAATTAGGTTAAAATCTCTTACGCTTCCCCCTATGTCGGTGTATTCCTTTATTGTCATCATTGCAAAAAATTTATATAAACTCATTTCACTCACATTTTCACACTACGCTCACAATTACTCCCACACTTTTCTCTCTTTCAAACCTTTAAACATCTTACCCTCTCTGCAACTTTTCTTCTCCGTCTTCAACATTACTCAAATGGATGATCAAAAACAACAACAACAACAACAAGCTCAACCTCAACCTTCTCTTCAGTTAGCTGCTGATAAGAACATTCCTCCATCTAAGGAAGAAATTGGCAGTAATGGTATCCCATCGAAAAACTATCATATCTTCACCAAGACCGATCCTACGGAAGTTTTGGCTTACTACTTGGAAATTTTCCTCGAGGATAATATTGATTTGTTGGTAAATCCCTTTAATCTTCCTGAGGACTACTCATTTGTTCCGCCGCCCCCTCCTTCATCATAAAACCCTAAGTACTTTTGTATTTTTATTTTGTTTAAAGTGATTTTGTATTTTTATTTTTTTTAAGTATGTTTTGTGTTTCTGTAACATGATTGTGCCTTTTCAGCCTTCTGGCATGTTTAATGAAATCATGTTTGTTTCTTTTCATTATTTTTTGTCCATGTCTTTTTGATTGATGACAAAGGGGGAGAAACGTATGTAGGGGGAATCGTTGTTGATTTTAATATACCTATATTCGTGAATCATAACCCATATTCTTTTAATGTTTCTGATAATAACTACTTTGAAGAATAGTTTGTTAATTGTTTTGCAGGGAAAAGTGAAGAACATCAGAAGCTCTTGAAGTTTTTTTAGATCAGAACTTAAGTTACCAATTTCTGAAGAAATGGTCTACTATCTGAGTTTGAAGCTTTAACTCTGCTGTTTGAGAAAGATTTCAGCTAGGAATCAAAACCAGACATTAAGTTTTGAGGAATTGAAAATTCGGCATCAAGTTCTGAGGAATTATAAATTCCATGTTAATCAGACTTGATTCAACCAGGTTCTCAAGTTTATAACAAAGCTTTGAAGATCTTTAAGAAAATTCATAACCACACTCTAAAAGCTCTTTCAAATATTCAAAGATAATTTTAAAGAAAACCAGGCTCTAAAGCATTCTTCAAAAGAATTCAACCAGGCTTTTGAAGTGAAGTTCATCAGAATGTTGAGTTTGACAACCAGTGCTCTGGATAAGTTCAAGCAACTTCTGAAGACAAACCAAATTATGATGGAAGATCATTCTGGTACTTTAAAAAAGGTTAGTTAGAAAAGTGTTCTTTCATTCTGATTTTATCTTTTTAGGATTTTACATCTCACATGAAGCTTTGTTCTTCTATAAGATGTATCTTTCTGTGTTTACCCTATACAAAAATGTTCATAAAAATACATGTTTTTGTCATCATTAAAAAGGGGGAGATTATTAGAATAAGATTTGGTTCTGCATCTATACCTTGAGTTTTGATGATAATAATGTTGTATTTGTGTTAGAATAATTTCGGTACCCTAATGGTTTGTTATTGTGTAGCTTTAACATCCAGTTCTGATTCTGAGTATATGACGTGCAACGCCATTAGTTTTTGAACATTGTGTTCCAAATTCCGCTTCTACGCTAATCATGAGAAGTTCTGAAAGATGTCAAGTTGTTGCTGCAATGTTCTTTATGCTTCTATGCTGATTCACTCCTGAGAAGTTTCTAAAGAGACGTTATATTGTTGCTGCAACGTTCTCTCTTTTTCTGCTTCTGGATGTGACTCTAATTATCAAGCTTCTAAAGAATGGCAAGCTTCTGAATTTTTGTTTCTTAGCTGAAGATTCTGAAGATCTCAAGCCAGAGGTTGAGGTTATCAAGGTTCTGAATGAAGAATTTGAAGATACTGAAGATCTCAAGCCAGACTGCTGACACTGTCAAGATTCTGACTGAAGATTCTAAATTTTCTGAATCCAGCTGTATGTTTTTTCATTTCATGCTTTATCAACTTTCATCAGAAGTCAATGAATTAGAAGATAAGATCAACATGGATATGTGATCAAATAGTACATGGTACAAATCAAATATTCCTTCCACTACCTGATATTAGTGGACAAAGGAAAATACTATACATCACACCTGTCATTGAAATTATGGGCGAAGGATTGTACGTTGTATCACTCATTTCACTAATTCAATAGTGGACATCCGCTCTACTTGGTATCCCCATTTTCCCTCCAACGGTGTCTTTTCTTATGCTATATAGGCGAGACTTTGAGACGTGAAGAAAGTTGCAAGCGCTATAACAATTTGACAAGGTGAAAATCTATCAATCTTGTACATAATTTTTCTTTAAGTGTTTACTTTTCATTTCTGTAAAAAAATTCTTGTGTAGAAGCAACTTATAACACACAAAATCTTATTCAAACTAGTTGCTTGTATTTCCTTAAGGAGGCTAGGGTTTAGTAGGATCCTTGAGAAGACAAAGAAAGTTGTTCTTTGTGATTTCTTAAGGAGACTAGGATATAGTTTAATTCTTGAGAAGACAAAGAAGGTTATTCTTTGTGATTATTGTAATCAGTTGATTATATTGGATTAAGTTCTTGTGTATAAGGCTAAATCACCTTGGCGGGTGGACTGAAGTAGCTTTGAGTTTCAAGCGAATCAGGATAAAAGTATTTGTGTTTTTATCTCTTTATTCTTAGTATTGTGTGGTGTTTTTGAGTTGGTAAAAAACTTTTATTTTTAGAGGAAGAAATAATTCATTAATTATATATGTTACTGTTTGAAATATTATTATTGAAATATATATGAAAATTTATTTTCAATTATATATATATATATATATATATATATATATATATATATATATATATATATATATATATATATATATATATATATATATATATATATATATATATATATATATATATATATATATATATATATATATATATATATATATATATATATTATTGTTACAGTACGTTTGAAAATAATTCAAACATGTTGCAATAATATTGAATCAAATTAGTGTATATGTTTTTTCACACAATTATTTTCACATAGAATAGAATGATGGTACTGTTGTATGTAACTTGTATCGTACATTATCTAGTTTTTCTATTTAAAATGAAAATAATATGAATAACATAAATTATCTTAAATAATTACTTACTATAAAATATAATTAATTGCTATAAGGTGAATAATCAAACAATTCATTACTATTTCTTATTAATTATTATGCATCTCAATTAATCAATAATTATCAAAAAAATTATGATATCGGTAATCATTTATTTAAGTAAAATTTAATTTTGGATCTTGATTTTATATTTTTCACATTGTTCTAATTTTTATGATAAACCATAAAAACCTACCCAGATCGATAATGACGATGTCTTCTTATACTCTTTCTTCTAACGTTCTTGACTTGTCACTTTGATACTTGAAACGAATGTCTCAGTTGCCATTATTTGCAATACTTATAAGATTGTTTGAAAAAAAAATCGAATTGGTCGAGGTTAGAATCGTGAACAAAATCACTTTTCTTATAAGTATTTCCGGCCTATCTCAAATGTCTTAGAGTTGGAACGCAGGAATATCAAGAATAATTCAGCCTATATTTGAGTTTGCACCAGACCGATGAAAACTTGAATATAGAAAAGAGTATCTTGAATTTTAGTGAAGATAATGTATGTTTTTGTTGTATTTTTCTGAATCCAAAATAAAATATTTATAGGTCATATTGGTGTTGATTCACAAGGTTGCGACTATCGATGGAACAACTTCATTTTACCAAGAGTTACAAGTTTTTTCCAAAAGTTACGTATTTTTATCAAAAGTTACATTGTTTCGCCTACTGCGACATTTTTCAAGAGTTGCATACTTTCATTCGACAATATTTCACGAAGTGTTGTCTATTTTCGAATTCAAACCTATTGCAACACTTTACAAATGTTGTCTATTTTCGAATTCAAAATTAATCTTCACTTATATATTTTCTTGTTATTTTGGAATACACTCAAGATCATTAATTCTTAATAATTTACAAAATTTTCATCTCTACTATACTTATTTTATTCTCGTGTTGATTTTATCAATCCACCCTTATGTCCCGTTCAATTCTATTTTGTACAACTATTGTTTTTTTATATTTTATTATTATTATTATTATTATTATTATTATTATTAGGGTGGAAACAACTATTATTATTATTATTATTATTATTATTATTATTATTATTATTATTATTATTAGGGTGGAAAGTTAATGAGTGGAGTAATAGAAGTGTTCTCGGATTCACCAATTAACATACTAAAAGTCACCATTTGGCAACATTTATTGCTGTCATGAGGAAACATTTGTAGGTGCTAAACATTGTCCTACAAAGAAAATGATTGCATGCAAATTCTTATAGTGTATATCATGTAGAATATGATTCAAACAAGTAAATGAAATCGAACTAAGAGATCAGAAACAAGTCTCTCTCTGTTCATTGTTATCCTACCGAATAGATCACTTAAAATTGATATATCACAAACTAAAGTTGCAAACCAAAACACACTTATTTCATGACTTAAAATTCAATTCAATTCAACTTGAGTTGAACTTGGGTGTAGTTTTTCTATTACTATTATACTAGTCATGCATTTCTACCTAGCTTACAAACTACAAAACAAAATTAGAGCATCTGCACCGGCTACACCGGTGTTACGGCTGCACAATCATTATATCCGAAAATCAATTCGTTTTGCCGCTGCAGAATAGTTTTATTAAAATTTAGGTCTAAATTTTGATTTATATCGATTCTGCAGCCGCATAGTAACAAATTGATTAATTTTTAATCGGTTCTTCCAATTCAATGTCAACGTAGTGTTGCTTGTGAACTTCACCTTCATCAAAATCATCATCATGATCAACTCCAATAGTAGCCCAACCACATTCAAAAGCAGCATCCAAAAAATAGAGCAAGAAAACAAGTGCAAAGAAAGCTCTGGGCGCTTGTTTCAATCCATATAGAGCTTTGTATAATCTGTACACCATCCCTTCCTGATT
This sequence comes from Lathyrus oleraceus, assembly GCF_024323335.1. Lineage (NCBI taxonomy): Eukaryota > Viridiplantae > Streptophyta > Magnoliopsida > Fabales > Fabaceae > Lathyrus > Lathyrus oleraceus. Next base: position 148,285,285 of record NC_066580.1, read on the forward strand.
CTTTTTCACAAATCCAGGAGGTTGTGACACGTAAACTTCTTCTTCTAATGGACCGTTCAGAAATGCAGATTTTACATCTAAATGCATCAGAGGCCAATTCCTGTTAGCAGCTATTGCAATCACCATTCTGATTGTTTCATGTCTTGCTACAGGTGCAAACACTTCAGAGTAATCTAGCCCAGGTTTCTGTAGAAATCCTCTGGCTACCAACCTTGCTTTATGTTTGCCAATTGAACCATCTGGCTTTAACTTCTGCTTGAAAACCCATCTGACGCTGATGGTTTTCTTGTCTGTTGGAAGTTCTGTCAGCTTCCATGTCTTGTTTCTCTCTATAGCATCAAGTTCTTCTTTCATGGCCTTCAGCCAGAGCTTCTGCTTAAGAGCCTCTTCTGTACTTATGGGTTCAGAGTCTACTAACATGGCACACTGAATAACTTCTCCTTCAGAGTCTACTTCAGTGTCTTGCAGCATGTCAAATTCTGCATATCTTCTGGGGATGTTTCTGATTCTTTGTGGTCTCTGAACTTGTTCAGAGTCTTGAGCTTCAGAGTTTCTAGCTTCAGATGGTTGACTTCCTCCAGAGCTTTGATCATCTTCAGGGTCTGGCATATTTCCAGAGTCTGAATTGCCACCAGAATCTGGATTACCATCAGAGTCTGGGTCATCTGGATCATCAGAGTCACCTTCATCTTCTGAGTCTTCTCCAGAGTCAGAATCACTATCAGAATCAGAATCAACGTCAGAGTTTACTCCAACCTCAGAAATTCTGAACTCTGACCTTTCTTCAGAGGTTCTAACATCAGAGTCAGATTGAGACTTATCCCAATTCCAAACTTCTGATTCCTTCACAATCACATCTCTGCTGAATTCAATTTTATTGGTTTCTGGACAATAGAGCTTATATGCACCTGTACTGTGGTACCCTATCAGAATCATCACTTTGCTTCTATCATCCAGCTTCTGTCTTCTGGCTTCTGGAACATGTTTATAGCAAACAGAACCAAACACCTTCAAATGACTAACACTTTGCTTATCTCCAGTCCACTTCTGTATTGGAACTATTTCCTTCAACTTCTTCGTAGGACAACGGTTGAGTACATAAGTTGCAGTGGCAACAGCTTCTCCCCAGAGCTTCTGAGGAAGCTTCTTCTCCTTTAGCATGCTTCTCACCATATCAAGCAAAGTGCGGTTTCTTCTTTCAGCAAGACCATTGTGTTGAGGGGTATAAGGAGTAGTAACCTCATGCTCAATTCCATTCTCCTCACAGAACTTCTGGAACTCTTTGGAGTTATACTCACCTCCACCGTCAGTTCTAAGAATCTTCAACTTCTGACCACTCTGATTCTCAGCCTTCATTCTGAACTTCTTGAATTCATCAAACACCTCGTGTTTAAACTTAATAAGGGATACCCATGTCATTCTTGTGAATTCATCAACAAATAACACAAAGTATTTATTCCCTCCAACCGATGCTACTGGAAATGGACCACACACATCAGAATGTACAACTCCCAAGGCATGTTTTGCTCTTGGAGCAGTTTCTGACGCAAATGGCAATCGTGGTTGTTTTCCTTCCATGCAAACTTTGCATGACTTTTCAGGCTTCTTAATTGCAGGAATTCCATGTACCAACTTCTTTGAATTCAGATGTTTTAAGCTTCTGAAATTCAAATGACCAAATCTTCTGTGCCACAACTCACTCTCCTTCTCAGCACTTGTTGCACTAAGACATTCTGAGTCTGCAGTTCTGACATTCACCTTGAATGTTCTATTTCTTCCCTGTTCTGACTCCATAATCAACTTCTGATTGCAGTCATACAGCTTCAGAAGATTGTCCTTCATGGTAACTGAAAAACCTTTCTCAATTAATTGTCCCACACTCATCAGATTGCTTCTGATGCCAGGTACATACCACACGTTCTGAATCAATGCTGTTTTCCCATTGTTCAGAATCACTCTGACATTTCCCATACCTTCTGCATTAAGATATTTGTCATCAGCACATCTGATCTTTGTCCTCTTTTCAGAGTCAAAGTCAACCAGCAATTTCTTGTTTCCAGTAAGATGGTTTGAACAGCCAGTGTCCATATACCACCAGTCTATCAGATCCATATCATCAGATTCAGAGGCCATCAATAACACAGATTCGTCATCAGAACTTCTGGCTATATTTGCTTCTTCTGATTTTCTCTCCTTGTTTGACCAACAGTCTCTAGCAAAGTGACCAAACTTCTTACAACAGTAACATTGGATCTTCTTCTTGTCATACTTCTCTTTTCCCTTCTGAGCATTCTTTTGTCTATCAGAGGTTGAGCTTTCTGACTTCTGACCACCATCAGATCTTCTCCTGGCTTCTGACTGCTTCTGATACCTCCTATCAGAAGTTGCTTTCAGAGCCTGCTGCTCTACTTCCCTTTCAGAAGTTCTCTCAGTCAAACGCAACTCTTGCGCTTCTAGACTGCTCTGCAGCTCTTCAATTCTCATGGTGCTCAGATCTTTGGAATGTTCTATTGCTACCACAATGTAATCAAATTGAGAGGTAAGGGATCTCAATACCTTCTCCATGATTGTTTCTTCAGAAAGAGTTTCTCCACACGCTTTCATCTCATTAGTGATCAGAATCACTCTAGAGATGTATTCAGAAACTTTCTCATTATTCTTCATGTTGAGATTCTCATATTGCTTTCTCAAGGACTGAAGCTTCACCTTCTTCACTGATGCGTCACCACCATAACATCTAACCAGTGTGTCCCACGCAGCCTTTGCTGTCGTTGAATCTGCAATCTTCTCAAACACATTTACATCAACACATTGATGAATGAAGAACAATGCTTTCTGATCCTTCTTCCTTACTTCCTTCTGCGCGTTTTTCTGTTCATCCGTCGCATCTGCTGCTACCGGAACATAACCATCAGTGACAAGATCTAGAACATCTTGAGCACCGAACAGTACACGCACTTGGATCATCCAACGATTCCAGTTTTTACCGTCAAATACTGGAAGTTTGGTGTTCATGTTGCCGTTTCCGTTCATCTTTCTACCTTGCACAGTACACTCAGATTTCTCACACAGTGTTTCCCAACCCACAGAATTAAAATTCTGATCAGATTTTGTTCAAGATTCAACACGAATCTAAGAATCAAAATCAAACACACAAGACCTCACGTTCACTCGTGTTTCCCGTGTTTTCCAATGAATCCGAACCGGAGCTCTAGATACCAATTGTTGGTGCAAAGGTAGAATATATGATGAATGGAAATATTCTTATTCAGAGAATGATGACTACAAAAAGGATTAAAAGTTACAATGATTGACACCCTATTTATAAGCCTCTAACAAACTTAAATTTGAATCAAATCTAATATTTAAATCTAATATCTAACAAACTTAAATATGAATCAAATCTAATATTTAAATCTAATATCTAACAAACTTAAATATGAATTAAATCTAATAATTAAATCTAATAAAAACTAGCTCAGTCCTATCACCAAACACCACAGCTACAACACCTCTTTCTTCATTTCTGCTACTCATCAACACAGCGATAAGAGAACTCAACATAATTGCAGTGGAAGCCAAAAGAGTTGATGCCATTATGTTGTTTCTCAATGATTGCACTGCCAAAACCCCATTCTTGGATACATCCTAACAAAAAAAAAATCAATTTCATTAACAAATTGATTCGATACAGATAAAATCATAGTAAGATATGCACTTTCAAACAAGGTTTCAAAAAAAGTTCTCCACGACCACAATCATTGTCGCTTTGAAATCCCATGAATCAAAATCCAAACTTGAGAACAAAGAAAAGAAAAACAAGGAAGAAGAATTTGAATTGTTTGTGTGGGTAGGTACAATTGAGAATATGGAAAGGAAAAGGGAAAGAAGTTTATGGTTGCCATATGAATGTACCTCCATCATAGCTTGAACCCATAGACGGCGATTGATTGAATTGACACCGATGACAGTTTTTGTGGGATGTTTAACGATTTGGTAGAGAAGCCATAAATGGTATGCGATCATTATAACGAGACCTGTAGGGACTAGTACGACATCAAGGATTTTCTTTTCCATTTTTTTTATGGCAAGAATTAACGAGAAAATGGGTTCTGAGATTGAATCTGATTTTGTTACGTGGAAAGATTGAAAAGATGGAAGATAGCAGAAAGTGTAAGTGCTACACGGGTGTTGCCCTCTTTGTTTGGTAACTGAAATGAGTAATTATATTTCCACAAAACATGGGGGGTTTATAATGAGTCGTGACATTTTAATACGCTGGTTTCATAACAAAAATCTTACACTTTTTCCAAATGTGGCTCACGTGGTTATTCTCCCTTCAACTCCTCAAAAAACGTCTTTCAATAAAACACATAATTTATAAAATATATGCTGAATAAAATACTAAAAAGTAGTGTTATATTCCTTATAAGCAACACAACTTTAATTATCTCAAATAGAAATCAACTTTATTATAAAATAGTTAATTTAAAAATTAGTAAAAAAAACAGAATAAAATATTATCAACTCGGTGTTATATTATCAGAGCGACACGCGGAAAATTAAACAATACAAAAAGATAAATAACGAAGAAGGTCAATTATGTCATCTTCCAATACAAGTAACAATCTAAAACTCATTAGTCTCTACCTGAGTATCTGCATCACAAGCGTAAAGAACAACACATAAACAAACAGAGAGTGAAAATACATTCACATATGCTAACAACGCATAAAAAAACAAGAATAGTGCAATTAACATAAATAATCAATCATATAATCCATCCATAATATTAATCATTCACAAATGCAATTAAGTATGCAATGTATTCATCTCCTCTACTCATACTCATGTGGTACCAAAATTCAGATATTCATAGGTGTGTTACTGAAACATCCAACTCGTTGCCGAACTGAAGTCATACTCGTCATGGATCGAAGTCCTAACTCGTCACTGGATCGAAGTCTTACCTTTCTCCGATATACATGTGTCGCATCACGCGAAAAACCGGCGGGAAAAGAAGAAACAACAGAGCCGCCACCGTGCGTTATTTATCCCAAAAGAGGGAAAGGAAACGCTCAGAGTAAACCTGGAAAAAGCATGGTCTCGCGACCAAAGAGAATGGGTTCGGGAGTCGGTTATGCGAAGGGAAGGTATTAGCACCCCTACGCATCCGTAGTACTCTACGGGATCCACGCACAAAAGGAAGGATAAATGGTTGCTAAAACACTGCTCACACACACACACACACTGGCTGAAAGAGACACAAGAAACTGACTGAAGTTGACTCGGCAGGATATCGCATCCTGGGCCTACTTAGTCTATCAGGCATAGACATCAGAGTCGAAGTAGTTCGGACTGGGGAAACGACACATGCTCGCTAGGATGTCGCATCCTATGCATACGTATCTTCCCGGACGAGGGAAGAATCAGAGCATTCGTAGCTCGGCTGACACACACACAAACAAACACTGGCAAAGGCAAACGTGGAGCCCGAATGCCAATCACTGGACTTACATCAGCATCCGAACCAAACACACACAAAGAGGCAAACGTGGAGCCTGAACGCCAATCACTGGACTTACATCAGCATCCGAACCAACAAAACCACGCTGGAACCCAAATGCCACTCGATGGACTTACATCAGCTTCCAAGCACACAACAAGACAAAACAAAGACACAGGCGCCCGGAGAGATCAGCTCATCTCCTGCCTACGTACCTCATCTGGTATGAGGATCAGGGCGACGTAGTTCCCCTACGGAGGGAAAAAGGACTAGCCTAACCAGATAACAGAGGGAGACACAACACTAGGGAGACTACGACTCGAGCCTAGATGTTGTCATGCAAAACCATCCCTAAGTTAAGGTTTCTAGCTAACTGGCACAGGGAGCCAGCCTATCCTAATCATGACTTGCACAGGAAGCAAGCCACACACACACTTAACTTGCACAGGAAGCAAGCCAAGCAAAACCTAACTTGCACAGGAAGCAAGTCTAAACTAAACCTAACTTGCACAGGAAGCAAGTCAAACAAACATACAAGCACAGGTAGCACACACTATACACAAGCAAGGGGCTCAAACAAGGCTAGGTTTTAGTCGAGGGGTCATATCAACCTCAACAAACAAACCTCTGGAACTGGGTAGTGTTAGCTCTTAACCTTGCCATTGAGGGGCTAAGGTGAAGCAGATGATAGGTGAGTGAAGATAAGACTTCACAGCTCTTATCCCTGGCCTGGGAGAGCTTAAGACAAGAATGTGTGGGTTCAGAAAGTGGGAGCCCTTCTACACATTTAAAACTGACTCAACTGTACAATTGTACAAGATCTTGGGTTTGTATCTGCAATGCATCAACACAGTGGTGTGAGCAAAGCAGATGACACACTGAATAGCAGGGGATGGATTGCACATCCCTTGTGTCTGCCAATGCCTCTTCACTTAGGAGGTCTTTTCATATGTACAGGGACAAGATTTAAACATCCACAAACATTGCCTCTTAAGGAGGACTTCAGACAGTTGCCTGGCCAAGTAACAGACCAGGTCTTCCAGACTACATGAAGATTAAGGGATTATACCTCAAAGCAAGTTGCTATTAAAGCAAAGCAAAGCAAGTTCAAAGAACTAAGCAACTAATGGTACCTGAAATAGTCAAACAGATCAGTACACAATTCTAAAGTTAAAGCAACAGGAAGTAGGAATCAATAGTCAACACAAACAGGCAAATGTGCAAAGCACAAAGCTCAAGGCATATGAGCCAAGCAACCTACAAAACAAAGAGGTTAGCTCATGATAATCAAATGAACTCAATCAAATTGTAATGATCTCTTTGAAGCATTTGTAGCTTAACCTGAAAACATGAACTCAAACATAAGCCGCGGGACCACTAGGACAAGCCTAGGGTCAAAAATGAATGAGGAAGTCAAAACAGCAAGCAATGTCCAATCAAGATCAAATTCAAACATTTAGGAACCAAACCCAATTGGTTTCATGTTCATATCATGCATCATCATCATTTCATAAGCAAAAGAAGTCAAAGCATGGCAAATGAGAGCTCATAGAGGTCAACAGAAAGACTTGCATCAAAAGTCAACTCAAACATTTCCAAAAATCACCAAATAAATCATGATCAATCCTAACACATCTCATGGTGAGCATGTCAAATTTCATCTCATTTGGACAAGTGGAAGGCAGTCAATGAAAATCAGAAAGTCAAAGCAATTTGGAACATGCTCAAAGGAGTCAACCAATCATGCATCAACTTAGAAAAATCATAAATCAGAGATGGCATAAGATAAATGAATGAGACTAAAACCATGGCAAAGCTTAGGATGTCTAGTTATCTCATGTAAAATTTCAAGTCCATCTAATAAAGTATGAGAATTTCACAAATGAAATGGGCACATGCATCACATAAGGTCAACATTTTGGTCAAACGGGGGAGAAAATCTCAAACAATTAGGAAATGCCTCAAATAATTCCAGGAAAATTCACATGTAAACTAGACATACAAGAGTACATTCATGCAAAAATTCAAACCAATTTGATTTCAAGAAGCATGGTAATGAAAATCATGAAGTTGGACATCAATGGTGTGACACAAATTGTCACACCCTGATTCAAAAATTCACAACTCACAATCCAGATAAGATAAATTCACAAACTCTACACCAAAATCACCATGAGTGTGTCTAGTTTAAGCACAAAAAATTTGGGAGCCATTGGATAAAGTATCACCATTTCACAAATGTTTTGGCAAAAGGTACAAAATATGAGCACATGTCACAAACCCTAATACCAATTAAAATTCACTCATCCAAAAAAATCAGCAAAAATCATGATAAAAAAGTAGAGATCCAGATGAACACAATGCAAAAATTCCCATGAGATTTGGAATTAAAATGGATGAGATATGATATTTCAAAGTTGGAGTTCAAAAAATGGAATTAAAATGAAAAATAACAATGTAATTCAATGGGACATGTGCCCCGAGTGGCAAACTTGTAATTACTTGTGCCACTTATTGAAACACGGTCGTTTTGGCAAAGGAAACGAAATGTTTCTATTGGTCGGTTTCAAATGGAACAGGGACGCGGTTCATGCAAACCCTAATCCAGAAATCCGCAGCAAAATGCGCAGCTGGCCTCATGAAGGCTGCAGGAGAATCCGCAGGTAAATGGGCAGTTTCATGAACAGCATGAAGATCTTCATGATCTTCATGCACGAAAATTCCAGAAAAAAAACATAATCCCAGAAACACAAATTAAACACACATTCATGAAGATCCACCAACACTTAACACGAATCAATGTGCAATTTATCCAAAAACAAACAACAACATCAAGAATCGATCCAATCTTGTTATGAACACAAAACTTCCAAACCCTCGTTCTCTCTCATTTCTCAATGGTTTTTCACGATTTAAGTTTCATGGTGATCAGCATGGCATACTCTATCTAAGGCATGGCATAGTTTTAAGAATAGTGAAGATCGAAAACTCACCAAGATTGAAGGGCAGTCGTGATTTAGAGGTTCTTTGCTTGCAAATGCCCAAAACAGATGTACATGAAGCTTCTAAAAGATGGATGGAGGAAGAACTTTGGCTCAGTAGTGCTTGAAATGGCTCAACTCGAGGACTGCCATGGATGAGTTTTGGTGCAGCAGTGCTTGAAGATGATGTTACAGCTGGGAAACAGGGCTCCAAATAGCTTCCAAAGTGATGGAATGTGATGATAAAACCAAGCCAAGCTCGAGTCCTTTTGAGGTTTTTGGCCGAAAATCAAAAATGAAGAGAATGAGTTTTTGAGAGAGATGAGTTTTCTGTTTAGACCAAGTGGCTGCTAGGGTTTCCAAGTGACAGAAAATGATGAATATATCTGCTGTTTAAGGGTACAAATCACAGTCCATGAAAAGGTGGGATGGAGTTGGTGAAAAATGTACTTTTGGCCAATTTTCAAGCAAATTAGGAATGGCTGTGTGTACTGCACGAAAATGACTTTGTAACATGACCAAAATATGATTTCTGAACATATTTGAATGGCCAAATTGATTAGAAATGGCTATCTCAAAAATTCACTTTTGTACCACACTTGAAATCAATTCATGCAAGTCCAAAAATGCCATTTTGATTGGTGAAGTTTTGGTGAATGGTGATGACATTTTTGGGAAGATGGCATCAAATGTGACTTGTAGCAAAAAACCCCACCCAATTTGGCCAAATGGTTTGGGAGATATGGCCTTTTGAAGTTCAAGAATTTTTGAAAATGAATTGATCATAACTTGCTAACCATACATGGGAATTGAGTGTTCTTGGACTTTTTGGAAATGGGAGAACAAGATCTTCAACTTTCATGTTGGGCGAAAATTCATTTGAAGCTTGTATCATGATGTAAGTTTGAGGATCAAGACTTTCCATTTTTGGCAGGTTTCAATTACAGGTCCAGTTTCTATTTTTGGAAATTTCTGATCTGGCTTCAAATTCTTCCATGATGGTGTTTGACATGATATATGAGGCCTATATGGACATGAATGAGACCTCTCAAACCAAATCCAACCATCAAAACCATAAAATCAGACACAGTTGACCAAGTTTGACTTTTTAGGGTTTCTGGCAAACTGTGCATTGACTGATGACTTCTGAACATCCAATCTTTGACCTAAACACTTCAAATGGATCCCCAAGTCATGTGAACATGTTGGACCAACCCTAGGGCCTTGGCTCCTTGAGAAATGCACTTGCTTGCTTGACTGACTGATCTCCTGACCAGTTTGACCTAATTCTTCTGACTGGCTTGCACTTAAGGCAAAGGGATAATGCAATGCTATGCAGTGGACCATATTATGTTATGACCTAATATGAGAATGTATGTACAATGATAGGTGCAAATTTGAGGTGTTATAGCTGCCCCTATTCAATCAGCTGGGAACCCGAATGGATGAGAGCAACGGTTGTCAGACTTTCAGGGTAAACAGGGATTGAATACCAAGAACCGTAGAAATTTGCACTCTGCCGGATATGATACAAGAAGAACCACGTCATTTACCGATGACGCCTGCAATTGACAACTTCAGAAAGGCGAAACCATTTACCGATGGTTAGAAACTGGAAACTTGATATTTACCGATATCAACTTCAGCAAGACCATTTACCGATGGCTACTGCAACTGGGGATCCGATATTTACCGATATCGAAGAAAACGGGGCCATTTACCGATGGCGGATAAAACTGGGCATTCAATATTTACCGATATCGAAGCATACGGGGCCATTTACCGATGGCGTCTCCACTTGGGGAGGAACAAAATCTTTGTGGTGTAATCAGACAAGACGTTTACCGACGACTTCTGGGGATCTTGATTTTATCAACAAGGAAACAAAGCATGACCAAACATTTACCGGTGGCTGGGATGAGACTCGATGTTTATCGACATCGAAAGATGATGTTTACCGACATCCAAAAACGACCAGACATTTACCGATGACTGGGGAACACTTCACTAAGGGAAAAAACAAATATTTGCAACTGGAAACCAGATAGGACATTTACCGATGACTCTACTGGGGATCTCTAGCTGGGGATTATCAGACATTTACCGATGACTGCAGAAAAGACTCGATGTTTACCGACATCGAAAGATGATGTTTACCGACATCAAAAAATGACCAGACATTTACCGATGACTGGGGAGAAAACCCGATGTTTACAGACACCGAAACAATGGTGTTTACCGACACCAAAAATGATGACCAGACATTTACTAATGACTGGGGAGAAAACCCGGTGTTTACAGACACCGAAACAATGGTGTTTACCGACACCAAAAAATGATGACCAGACATTTACTGATGACTGGGGAGAAAACCCAATGTTTACAGACACCGAAGCAATGGTGTTTACCGACACCAAACAAAGAAACACATGCGGGTGCTAGTATGACACTTACCGGTATCACAAGAACGACTTTTTAGATATGTTAAGGCAAGGTTGACCACTTGCTGGGGGTCTCACTGGGGAGAAACAAACTTTCTGTCACCAACGGGTGAGGTAATAAACCTTCGTGGGGATATCAATCCTGAATGCTGTCAAGAGCAACTGTAGCAGACTTGCTGTGCTGATGTTGAATGAAATGATCCGCCTCTGCCGGGGATACGGTCTGGTGAGGTTAACACATGGATGCATATGTTTGAATTTTTCTATGGCGTAATGCTCCATATTGAATGGGAATGCTACGCAGTTTGAGGATGCAATGATCACTAAAAATGCAAAAAAAATGCAAAAATGATGAAAAACTCCGGCTGGGGAGCCAAAACTGATCGGGTACTCCAACTCTGCGGGGAGACTCTGCAGGGAGAGCAACGACTTCTCACTCATGTTGAAGAATAGTACTGCTGCTGGGGGGAAGGTAAACTCCGCTGGGGATATCCTTCAGTCCACAGATAGGATAAATGTTGGAGATAAATTTCAATGAAACTGCCTCACTCGGGAGGAAATCGGCAAATACAGGCCTGCTGGGGATAGGAAATCCTTAGATCTGTTGGGGAATAGAAGGCACTATCCACAGACGTCTCCGCAGGGGAACATAGCTCTGATAGCTTCCAAACTTGCTTGGGGAAAATATCTGCTGAGGAAACGTCCTCACAGATGCCAATCCTGAAAAACAGCACAACAAAATGCCCCTAGGGGATACATGGACAAGATACGCTCAAGTGTCCTCAACATTCAAAATGATTTTCAAATGTTTCATCATCATGCAAGCTATTGTTTAACCTTCATGTTCTTATATGCAATGCTTATCAAAAATTCGGACATTTTGCAAACAAAACAGTAAAAATAAAAACAAAAGAGCCATTTATCTGAATAACGACTTTTATTGATTGAAAATGTGCCTGAAGAGGCAAATACATTGGGAAGCAATTCCTAGGAAGAGGTAATTGCGCACAAAAGGAAAAATCTATCCTAATGGCAACGTGAACACGGCATCCACTATTTCTCGATTCTGTTATAACTCACAGATCATCAGTTTTCCTCCCAACTCCTTGCTTTCTGAGAAGAATGACTGGACGGATCACATCTCTCGGGATGGCAGACGACAAAGCTCGATGAAGTACAGACAACTCAGACTGTAGTCTTCGCTTTAATCCCTCTTTTGGCTGGATCGCCCTTTCGGGTTTTCAATCCACCGGGATACCCATTTTTGCCTAAGTCGCCCTTGCGGGTTTTCGACTTACCGGGTGTACAAATTCTTTTCATTTTATCCCTAATTTTTGCCCGAACCTTTCCTTTCTGTTTTTTGGTTCGCCGGGATGCCCATTTTTGCCTGGACTCTTTTTTTTCTTTTTGTCCGGCGGGTCAATTTATGCGAAGTATTTTTTGACTACATCTGAGTTAACAGGGGACGGAAAATCTTCACCATCCATAGTTGTAAGCATCAAGGCTCCACCGGAGAAGACCTTCTTCACAACATACGGACCTTCATAATTAGGAGTCCACTTGCCCCTGTTATCTGTACCGGGAGGGAGGATCCTCTTCAAAACTAGATCACCGATCTGATAGCTTCGAGGACGCACTTTCTGATCAAAGGCTCGCTTCATCCTTCTCTGATACAACTGTCCATGACATACAGCTGCTAGCCGTCTCTCTTCGATAAGGCTCAACTCGTTAAACCTTGTTCGAATCCACTCGGCTTCGTCCAGCTTGACATCCAATAAAACTCTCAGAGAAGGAATCTCCACTTCAACATGTAGGACAACTTCCATACCATACACAAGGGAGTAAGGGGTTGCCCCGGTCGACGTACGTACTGAGGTACGGTACCCATGCAAAGCGAAAGGCAGCATCTCATGCCAATCCTTGTACGTAACGACCATCTTCTGCACAATCTTCTTGATATTCTTGTTCGCCGCTTCTACAGCACCATTCATCTTCGGTCTGTAAGGAGAAGAATTGTGATGTTCAATCTTGAAATCTTTACAAAGCTCTTTCATCATCTTGTTGTTGAGATTCGAACCATTGTCAGTGATGATTCTCTCAGGAACTCCATAACGACAGATGATTTCTTTCTTGATGAACCGGGTAACCACTTGTTTGGTAACGTTAGCATAGGAAGCTGCTTCCACCCATTTGGTGAAATAGTCAATCGCAACCAAGATGAAGCGATGTCCATTCGAAGCAGTAGGCTCAATCTTCCCAATCATATCAATGCCCCACATGGCAAACGGCCAAGGCGAATTCATGACATTCAGAGGGCTTGGTGGTACATGCACCTTATCAGCATAAATTTGACACTTATGGCACTTCCGAGCATACTTGAAACAATCGGATTCCATAGTCATCCAGTAATAACCCGCTCTCAACAATTTCTTAGCCATTGCATGTCCGCCGGCATGAGTACCGAAGGAACCTTCATGAACTTCCTGCATTAACATGTCTGCCTCGGGTCTGTCCACGCATCTGAGCAAGACCATGTCAAAGTTTCTCTTATACAGCACATCATCCTGATTCAAATAGAAGCTTCCAGCTAGCCTTCTCAGGGTTTTCTTGTCATTCTTCGACGCACCTTCAGGATACTCCTGAGTCTTGAGGAAGTTCTTGATGTCATAATACCACGGCTTCTCATCAATCACAACAGACTCGGCTGCAAACACATACGCAGGCCTCTCGAGTCGATTCACCGCAACATGTGGCACATGATTCCACCAATGAACTTTGATCATGGACGACAAAGTAGCCAAGGCATCAGCCATTTGATTCTCATCCCGGGGGACATGATACAACTTCACCTTCTTGAAGAACGTCAGTATTCTTCTGGTGTAATCTCTATACGGAATCAAATGCGGCTGATTCGTATTCCAATCTCCATTGACTTGATTGACCACTAGAGCGGAATCTCCATAAATGTCAAGAGTTTTGATCCTCAGATCAATGGCTTCTTCTATCCCCATGATACAAGCCTCATACTCAGCTTCGTTGTTGGTGACGTCAAACGTCAATCTGGCAGAAAAAGGTATATGAGCACCTTTAGGATTGATCAATACTGCACCCACACCGTTACCATTCATATTCACAGCCCCATCAAACATCAGTGTCCATTTGTCATCCGGATCCGGTCCTTCCTCGACAAGAGGCTCTTCGCAATCTTTCATCTTAAGATACATGATGTCTTCATCAGGGAATTCAAACATCATAGGCTGATAATCTTCAATCGGTTGCTCGGCGAGGTAGTCTGACAGAATACTACCTTTGATGGCCTTTTGTGACGTGTACTGAATATCATATTCTGTTAGAATCATCTGCCAACGAGCAACGCGTCCGGTGAGAGCCGGTTTCTCAAAGATGTACTTCACTGGATCCATCTTAGAAATCAATAAGGTAGTATGGTTCAACATATACTGCCTCAGTCGGCGAGCAGCCCAGGCCAAAGCACAGCAAGTTTTCTCGAGCAGTGAATATCTTGTTTCACAGTCGGTAAACTTTTTGCTAAGGTAGTATATGGCATGCTCTTTTCGACCAGACTCGTCATGCTGTCCCAATACACACCCCATCGAGTTCTCAGTCACTGACAGGTACATTATCAGAGGTCTCCCTGGAACTGGAGGTATAAGGATTGGAGGTTTCTGTAAATACTCCTTAATCTTGTCAAAAGCTTCTGACAATCATCATTCCACTTGATCGCCTGATTCTTTCTGAGCAGTTTGAAAATTGGTTCACATGTGGCAGTTAGGTGAGATATGAACCTTGCAATGTAGTTCAACCTCCCTAAAAACCCACGGACTTGCTTCTCCGTTTTCGGTTCAGGCATCTCTTGAATAGCTTTGACTTTCGCTGGATCAACCTCAATCCCTTTCTCACTGACAATGAAGCCTAAAAGCTTCCCTGATCTCACCCCAAACGTACACTTGTTCGGATTCAACCTCAGCTTGAACTTTCTCAACCGGTCAAACAGCTTCTGCAAATTAACCAGGTGCTCCTCTTCTGTCTGCGACTTCGCGATCATATCATCTACGTACACTTCAATTTCTTTGTGCATCATGTCGTGAAAAAGAGTCGTCATTGCCCTCTGATAGGTAGCACCAGCATTCTTTAGCCCAAATGGCATCACCTTATAGCAGAACGTGCCCCAAGGTGTAATGAATGTCGTCTTTTCCATGTCCTCTGGCGCCATCTTGATCTGATTATATCCAGAGAAACCATCCATGAAAGAGAATACCGAGGATTGAGCCGTATTATCAACCAATACATCAATGTGAGGTAATGGGAAATCATCTTTCGGACTCGCTCTATTCAAATCCCGGTAATCGACACACATTCTGACTTTACCATCCTTCTTCGGCACAGGAACGATGTTGGCCACCCATGGGGGATAACTCGTAACAGCCAAAAAACCCGCATCCCACTGCTTCTGAACCTCTTCCTTGATCTTAGTTGCCATGTCAGGACTCGTTCTACGAAGCTTCTGCTTGACCGAAGGACATCCTTCTCTAAGAGGTAATCGATGCACCACAATGTCTGTATCAAAACCAGGCATATCTTGATATGACCAGGCGAATATCTCCACATATTCTCTCAGCATCTCAATCAGCCTCCTCTTGACAGAGTCCTCTAAAGCAGCCCCAATCTTGATTTCTCTTTTGGCATCCTCAGTACCCAAATTAACAACCTCCAACTCCTCCTGATGAGGTTGGATGACCCTTTCCTCCTGCTTCAGCAATCTGACCAATTCTGCAGGAAGTTCACAGTCTTCCTCACTCTCCTCTTCAGCTTGGTAGATGGGATTGTCGAAATCATACTGAGCCATAACAGAACTGTTCATAGTGAATGCCATAAGATCGCTTCTGCATGTTTAATGCTTTGTTTTAGAAAAAGAGTTCAATAAAGTCACAAAAAACAAAAACATTGCCATTTTTATTGTTTTTGAAAAAAGATGAAAACAAAAAATAGAAAGACAGGGATCACAAAGTTTGATTGCAAAAAATGTCCTTCATTAATGATAATCATTAAAACATGATGAGGCCCTACAATGAATCACTACGCCTTGGGCAGATCGTAGGATTTTCATGCAAAATGACAAAACAACAGAAAATTACTCTGTCAGAAGAGTAACTTGAACCACTTCTTCAGCCGTCCAGTTGTTGATAGACCCCCCTGGTGCACACGGGCGAACCCAGTTGTCCAGATCACAATCACTGTCACAGTCTTCACTACCGGTTGCAGAGACGTCGCCATGATTCATCAGCCCAGCGCTGGTAAAGGTACTCGGACCCGCTTGACCATTCTGCTCTGCTTGGAGAGGCTCGTAACCAACGCCAAATTTGTCTTCTTTAACAGGCAAGTCCACCATCTTGCCCCAGCCTTCAGCTTTGCCAGAATCAACAACCTCCTTAGCCTGCTTGTAAGAAGTAATTGAAGCACCTGGCTTCCTCTGCTCAGCGTACGCCACTTTCTCAAGAGCCACAGTCTCAAACGCCTGACATAAGGTTTCGTGGATCTCGCCATCCACCTCAACATACTTGAACGAGGATAGATGACTCACCAGAATCTCTTCTTCACCGCACACAGTCACAATCTGACCGTTCCAGACATACTTGAGTTTTTGATGGAGAGTCGACGAGACTGCCCCTGCTGCATGAATCCATGGACGCCCCAATAAACAACTATAGGCGGGTTGGATGTCCATAACATAGAAGATGATATCGAATACCTCAGGACCTATCTTCACAGGCAAGGTAACTTCCCCACACACAGAACGTTTGGATCCGTCGAAAGCACGAACGATCAGGTCACTGGGAGTAAGCACAAACCCTTCCACATCAATCTTCTTCAGAATCTGCTTAGGCAGCACATTCAGCGACGACCCGGTGTCTACCAATACGTGAGACAACACTGCCCCCTTGCACTCCATGGTGATGTGCAAGGCTTTGTTATGGTTTCGCCCTTCAGGCGTTAAGTCCAGGTTGGTGAATCCTACACCATGCCTGGTGCTCACATTGGCCATCACACCCTCCAGTTGATTGACAGAAATCTCCTGAGGCACGTAAGCCAGATTCAACATCTTCAGCAAGGCATTACGGTGTGCCTCAGAGCACAACAACAGTGAAAGTATAGAAATCTTGGACGGAGTTTGATTCAACTGATCTACAATCTTGTAGTCACTCTTCTTGATTATCTTCATAAACTCCTCCACGTCCTTCTCAAATGTCCCCTCGGGCGCTTCCTTCTGGACAGGTTCTTCCTCAACCACAGCTTGCTTACCCTTTGCTTTGGCGAGAGCCTCAGCATTATTGTCCCTCAAAGGCTGCGGTGCGAACAGACGACCGCTTCTGGTAAAACCTCCTGGACCCCCTACATTATCCACAGCCGGACCAACAGTTGCAGGAACTCTATTCGATAAACCAATTGTCACTGGAGTTTGATTCACTGGTCTCGTCTGACTTTCAGCCCTTCTGTAACTGCGGTGAGCATTATCATACTTCCACGGAACGACTCTACTATTCTCAACAGCCCTTCTTCCAGACGCAACGATAGTAGTTGGAGCACTGATGGTTACAGGCACGGAAATGGTAACTGGGGTACCATTCGTTGCAGGTGCACTAACAACCCCTTGTCCACGTCCTTCAGACGGTTTAAAGTAAATGGTGATAGTTGACACTGTTCCACGATCTTTTACAGCCCTACTGAATTGCAAACAGCCCTCATCCATCATACCCTGGATACCGGCCCTTAACTGGTCGCAACCATTCTCAGATTCTGCACAGCCCAAACAATCCTCATCACAGCCCGAGTAGACACCCCCATTCAGCAGACGGCCCTTCACAACTAGCAGAGAAGTCTGAACATCATCAATACTAACAACCAGATCTTCAGCTTCTTTCCCCTCAATATTGTTCACTCTATGCCCACCATGCTGAGGCATAGGGTTGTTTACGACGTTAGGCACTGGAGCGAAGTTGATCGCCTTGGCATCGATCAAATCTTGGACCTTGTGCTGGAGAGCCCGACACTTCTCAGTATGATGCCCTGGTGCCCCAGAGTGAAAGTCACAACGGACGTTGGCGTCGTACCCAGGAGGCAATACTGTAGGCGGAGCCATTGTACGCAACTCAACCATCCCCAACCTGAGTAGTTCGGGCAGCAGTTCGGCGTACGACATGGGTAGCGAATCAAAACGTCGATCAAGCATCCTTTGTCTGGGCTGATACGGACGTTGCTGTTGTTGTTGTTGTTGCGGTTGTTGAACTCTTTGTTGTTGTTGTTGACGAGGTTGAGGTGCCGGAATGGTCACTGCAGTAGCTTGACGGTATTCAATTCTGTTCTGATCTCTGCGGTGTTGAACATCATTAGTTTCACCCTCTCTTCGACGAGGTGCCCCAGCAAATGGCTTCTTAGAAGAAGAGGAACCGACATCTTGGATCTTCCCAGTTTTAATCAAGCTCTCAGTCCTCTCTCCACAAATGACAACATCAGAAAAACTACCGAATGGGCAGCTCCCCATCCGGTCCATAAACACACCTTGAAGAGTACCGATAAACATGTCTGTCAACTCCCTCTCCAGCATAGGGGGTTGAACTCTAGCAGCCAGTTCACGCCACCTCTGGGCATACTCCTTGAAGCTCTCTCCGGATTTCTGACATAGACTCTGCAGCTGAGTCCGGCTAGGCGCCATGTCCATGTTATGTTTATACTGCCTCAAGAAGGCCTCACCCAGATCCCTCCAGCATCGGATCGAATCTCTCTTTAATTCCATGTACCAGTCCAAAGAAGCCCCAGATAGACTATCTTGGAAAAAATACATCCACATCTTTTCATCATCGGTATACGCAGAGATTTTTCGATAATAAGCCTGCACATGGGTGCGAGGGCAAGAAGTACCGTTGTATTTATCGAAGGACGGTGCTTTGAACTTGTAAGGGATTCTCAAACCTTCCACCAACCCCATATTGGTAACATCGAAACCGAGAGAGTTCTGACATTCCATAGCTCTAATTTTCTCAGCAAGGGCATCAACTTTACGATCCCTCTCATCAACCCTTCCCAGAACGTCTTCGTCTTCACTGAGCAGAGTGAACATATCCTCTTGTCTGTCAACAATCGGAACAGGATTACGGGCCGGGGCACGGACTGCTCTGGCATTAGCGGCATCTGGAGCAATAGGTTGACCGTTGATTCGAATACCCCCCAACTCATCACCTACAGCATAGTTGTTGATGGGTACAGCAGCAGCAACATTATTATCATTGACCGGGCCTCCCTCTGGCGGAGCATGGTTGACCGGTGGAATTGCAGCCTCTTGTCTCTAAACCATGGCTCGAAGTTCTTCTTGACCTTGTGCAACCCCTTGCATCATATTCATAAACTGGGCCATGTTAGCCTTCATCTCAGCCAACTCAGCTTGAACTTGATCCATACCTCTCTGTTGATTCAGTCTTGTTGAGTAGCGGTGCGGACGTTGATCAGCTATCCTGCCTGAACAGGAACCAAGAGTGAGAAGTCACGACCAAGAACACCTGTTATGCAAAATGATATGAGTATGGTGCTAATGATGCGTATGATGCACATGATATGTTCATTTCTCAGGCATTCAAAGAGCCTGAGTCATCCTCAAAAGATGGCAACCTGCAGCAAGAACAACACAGAAGCACAGAAACAACATACACAAGAGTGATGAGTACAAGGTGAAACCAACAACCCCATATATATGAGTAACAGGATCATACAACAAAGTCGACAAAGAAAATCCAAACAATCGGAGTACAACAATGAATCCCATCCAACAAGCCTGGAGGTGATTCTCAACATACATATCAAAGATACAAGCTAAGACAAACGGCCTCCCGGAATGAGGGTCTTCAAGTACTGACACTGGTCTATCAACAGGTCACATTCTGAACATTCTGACAAAAGAGTGATCTTCTCCTTCAGTTGTCGTCTAAGCTCTACCACTTCTCCTCCAAGGTGGTTCTCTGATGCCTGTCTCAAGTCTACTTCCTTCTTCAACTGGATGTCTTTATCTCTGAGTTGCTTCTCCAAGTCTCTGATCTTCTTCTGATAGCTGGCCTCAACTCTCTGCAGCCTTAAGCACTCCCGGTGTTCTGCATCTAACATGCTCTCCACCTCCTCGTAGGATCTCTTCTTGCTTCTCAGTCTGCTAGCATCTTCTTCTCGCACTCCTCTGAGTTGATGAGCCAAGTTCAAACTATCAGCTTTGGCTTTGTACAACTCCATCTGGGTATCTTGCTCCTTCTCTCTCAAACGGCGATTCTCCATCAGGGCTTGCTTGTAGTGCTCCGCAGGCACACTCTCAGCAAGGATCAAAGGTGGTTGCTCCTGCAATGGCTCCATCCTATTGTAGGGTAACAACAAAGTTTCTACTCTCTCCTTGACCCAATCAGTGTAATCAGGCATAGCAACGGCAAACTTCTTCCCTAAGACAGATCCATCCTTCACACCAATAGACTTTCAAGCTCTCCCTATCTGCTCCAATCTGGCCGGGTCACTCTGCTTCTCAAAATACACACTTTCAGCTACCTCAGCCTCAAGTGGTCTTCCCTTCATCACAAACCCCAACTGGCGAAGAGAAAGAACCGGGTTGTAATTGATGCAACCCCTAGTCCCTATGAGTGGCACATTACAGAATCCTCCACAGCTCATAATGACGTTACGCACATCCATCCGGTAAGATTGCTACCTGATATCATAGGAGGTAAGAGACATAACCCTCTGAGTCCACTTATGCGTGCTCTGAGCATCCACAAAAGGTCCACTGACTGGCAGGAGAGACAAGAACCATCTGAGCAAAAGCGGGAGACAACACCTGATAGCCCCACCCTTACCATGCCTACTGTGAATAGCATAGTAAGTGTCAGCCAACAGAGTAGGAACTGGATTTCCTCCAATGAAAATACTGACTGCAGCATAGTCAACATAATTGGGCATACTCGGAAACAGGACGATCCCATAGATCATGACGGCCAACTGGGCATGAAAGGCTTCCCAACTTCCCTTCTCTGCTTCTTCTCTAGCTACCCTCAATAAAAACTTCAAAGGCAATCCTACAACATCCCCACTGGACTTCCAACTATCACTGACTTCCTTGATACCCAAATGGAGAGCTCTGGCAACAACTCTGAAATCAACCTCCTTGGGCACATCCAAGAAAGGAACCTGATACCGGACAGGGACACTCAGCAGAATGGAGTACTCCTCAAGAGTAGGCGCCAACTGATAATCTTGAAAGGTGAAACAATGAAGCTCTGGGTCGTAGAACTGTAGAAGAGTCTGCAACGGCACCGGATCGACTACCATCTTCAACAGGGTCAGAATATCTCCATACTGGTCAACAAACCCCTTCTGGTTACCACTGGTCATAAGGTTGCTCAACTCAATCAGAGACGTCAAAGGTTCACGGTGAAAGCTGTAGGAACAAGTCTTCCGCTTCAACTCTGGGACTGTTGCCATCTCTATCAGTGAACAAGCTCTGGAATGTACCTGAGAAATGATATGCATGCAGGGATTAGCCTTTTTTTTTCTTTCCTTTTCTCTTTTTTTTTTTGTATCCTCTTTTTTATTGCGTATTTTTTTTTGAAAATAAACATGCTATGATGCAAATGATGCAGACACGACTGGTTGGCTGTGTCTCTCGGAACACAGGATCAAAGCTTTGGCTTGAACTCGGAACCACAAATTCATCTGAAACCCAAAGTCATCTGAGACCCCAAAATTCTGAACCAATAGTCACCAACAGGATCACAAGTCACCAACAAGTCACCAACAAGTCACCAACAAGTACCTGTACCTGTAATAATGATCATCCCCTCCCCACTCACGGGTGTCGTCTAGGCCAGGGTAAGGTCGAGAGAAACGCAGCATAAATAACCTTTCGCAGAACATCATCATATACACACCCGAAGTATGTAACGATAATGCCCCACCAGGGTCTGAACTGCTCGTGATATCAATGTTCCGCTAAGTGGCGCAATACCACCCGCTTCCCATGAATCACTCTATTCCTAAGTATCCTAGATTTCACTCATGGCCTGGGTATTGGGCCTTTTACCTCATGTAACTCCCACCCCAACAGAGAGAAACAGACAACCAGCCAGCCAGGTGAACAATGAATGAATGCAAACATTAATGCAAACAATAAATGCAAACAGTAAATAAATGAATGCAATAAATAACAGCAAACAGCAACCAAAACCCTAACCTAGAGAGCGCTAGGAGAGACTCGCTCAGGAAAGACGGACCAACACAGGTCAACTTCTCTAGAGTCCCTAGCAGAGTCGCCAGCTGTCGCATCACGCGAAAAACCGGCGGGAAAAGAAGAAACAACAGAGCCGCCACCGTGCGTTATTTATCCCAAAAGAGGGAAAGGAAACGCTCAGAGTAAACTTGGAAAAAGCATGGTCTCGCGACCAAAGAGAATGGGTTCGGGAGTCGGTTATGCGAAGGGAAGGTATTAGCACCCCTACGCATCCGTAGTACTCTACGGGATCCACGCACAAAAGGAAGGATAAATGGTTGCTAAAACACTGCTCACACACACACACTGGCTGAAAGAGACACAAGAAACTGACTGAAGTTGACTCGGCAGGATATCGCATCCTGGGCCTACTTAGTCTATCAGGCATAGACATCAGAGTCGAAGTAGTTCGGACTGGGGAAACGACACATGCTCGCTAGGATGTTGCATCCTATGCATACGTATCTTCCCGGACGAGGGAAGAATCAGAGCATTCGTAGCTCGGCTGACACACACACAAACAAACACTGGCAAAGGCAAACGTGGAGCCCGAATGCCAATCACTGGACTTACATCAGCATCCGAACCAAACACACACAAAGAGGCAAACGTGGAGCCTGAACGCCAATCACTGGACTTACATCAGCATCCGAACCAACAAAACCACGCTGGAACCCAAATGCCACTCGATGGACTTACATCAGCTTCCAAGCACACAACAAGACAAAACAAAGACACAGGCGCCCGGAGAGATCAGCTCATCTCCTGCCTACGTACCTCATCTGGTATGAGGATCAGGGCGACGTAGTTCCCCTACGGAGGGAAAAAGGACTAGCCTAACCAGATAACAGAGGGAGACACAACACTAGGGAGACTACGACTCGAGCATAGATGTTGTCATGCAAAACGATCCCTAAGTTAAGGTTTCTAGCTAACTGGCACAGGGAGCCAGCCTATCCTAATCATGACTTGCACAGGAAGCAAGCCACACACACACTTAACTTGCACAGGAAGCAAGCCAAGCAAAACCTAACTTGCACAGGAAGCAAGTCTAAACTAAACCTAACTTGCACAGGAAGCAAGTCAAACAAACATACAAGCACAGGTAGCACACACTATACACAAGCAAGGGGCTCAAACAAGGCTAGGTTTTAGTCGAGGGGTCATATCAACCTCAACAAACAAACCTCTGGAACTGGGTAGTGTTAGCTCTTAACCTTGCCATTGAGGGGCTAAGGTGAAGCAGATGATAGGTGAGTGAAGATAAGACTTCACAGCTCTTATCCCTGGCCTGGGAGAGCTTAAGACAAGAATGTGTGGGTTCAGAAAGTGGGAGCCCTTCTACACATTTAAAACTGACTCAACTGTACAATTGTACAAGATCTTGGGTTTGTATCTGCAATGCATCAACACAGTGGTGTGAGCAAAGCAGATGACACACAGAATAGCAGGGGATGGATTACACATCCCTTGTGTCTGCCAATGCCTCTTCACTTAGGAGGTCTTTTCATATGTACAGGGACAAGATTTAAACATCCATAAACATTGCCTCTTAAGGAGGACTTCAGACAGTTGCCTGGCCAAGTAACAGACCAGGTCTTCCAGACTACATGAAGATTAAGGGATTATACCTCAAAGCAAGTTGCTATTAAAGCAAAGCAAAGCAAGTTCAAAGAACTAAGCAACTAATGGTACCTGAAATAGTCAAACAGATCAGTACACAATTCTAAAGTTAAAGCAACAGGAAGTAGGAATCAATAGTCAACACAAACAGGCAAATGTGCAAAGCACAAAGCTCAAGGCATATGAGCCAAGCAACCTACAAAACAAAGAGGTTAGCTCATGATAATCAAATGAACTCAATCAAATTGTAATGATCTCTTTGAAGCATTTGTAGCTTAACCTAAAAACATGAACTCAAACATAAGCCGCGGGACCACTAGGACAAGCCTAGGGTCAAAAATGAATGAGGAAGTCAAAACAGCAAGCAATGTCCAATCAAGATCAAATTCAAACATTTAGGAAGCAAACCCAATTGGTTTCATGTTCATATCATGCATCATCATCATTTCATAAGCAAAAGAAGTCAAAGCATGGCAAATGAGAGCTCATAGAGGTCAACAGAAAGACTTGCATCAAAAGTCAACTCAAACATTTCCAAAAATCACCAAATAAATCATGATCAATCCTAACACATCTCATGGTGAGCATGTCAAATTTCATCTCATTTGGACAAGTGGAAGGCAGTCAATGAAAATCAGAAAGTCAAAGCAATTTGGAACATGCTCAAAGGAGTCAACCAATCATGCATCAACTTAGAAAAATCATAAATCAGAGATGGCATAAGATAAATGAATGAGACTAAAACCATGGCAAAGCTTAGGATGTCTAGTTATCTCATGTAAAATTTCAAGTCCATCTAATAAAGTATGAGAATTTCACAAATGAAATGGGCACATGCATCACATAAGGTCAACATTTTGGTCAAACGGGGGAGAAAATCTCAAACAATTAGGAAATGCCTCAAATAATTCCAGGAAAATTCACATGTAAACTAGACATACAAGAGTACATTCATGCAAAAATTCAAACCAATTTGATTTCAAGAAGCATGGTAATGAAAATCATGAAGTTGGACATCAATGGTGTGACACAAATTGTCACACCCTAATTCAAAAATTCACAACTCACAATCCAGATAAGATAAATTCACAAACTCTACACCAAAATCACCATGAGTGTGTCTAGTTTAAGCACAAAAAATTTGGGAGCCATTGGATAAAGTATCACCATTTCACAAATGTTTTGGCAAAAGGTACAAAATATGAGCACATGTCACAAACCCTAATACCAATTAAAATTCACTCATCCAAAAAAATCAGCAAAAATCATGATAAAAAAGTAGAGATCCAGATGAACACAATGCAAAAATTCCCATGAGATTTGGAATTAAAATGGATGAGATATGATATTTCAAAGTTGGAGTTCAAAAAATGGAATTAAAATGAAAAATAACAATGTAATTCAATGGGACATGTGCCCCGAGTGGCAAACTTGTAATTACTTGTGCCACTTATTGAAACACGGTCGTTTTGGCAAAGGAAACGAAATGTTTCTATTGGTCGATTTCAAATGGAACAGGGACGCGGTTCATGCAAACCCTAATCCAGAAATCCGCAGCAAAATGCGCAGCTGGCCTCATGAAGGCTGCAGGAGAATCCGCAGGTAAATGGGCAGTTTCATGAACAGCATGAAGATCTTCATGATCTTCATGCACGAAAATTCCAGAAAAAAAACATAATCCCAGAAACACAAATTAAACACACATTCATGAAGATCCACCAACACTTAACACGAATCAATGTGCAATTTATCCAAAAACAAACAACAACATCAAGAATCGATCCAATCTTGTTATGAACACAAAACTTCCAAACCCTCGTTCTCTCTCATTTCTCAATGGTTTTTCACGATTTAAGTTTCATGGTGATCAGCATGGCATACTCTATCTAAGGCATGGCATAGTTTTAAGAATAGTGAAGATCGAAAACTCACCAAGATTGAAGGGCAGTCGTGATTTAGAGGTTCTTTGCTTGCAAATGCCCAAAACAGATGTACATGAAGCTTCTAAAAGATGGATGGAGGAAGAACTTTGGCTCAGTAGTGCTTGAAATGGCTCAACTCGAGGACTGCCATGGATGAGTTTTGGTGCAGCAGTGCTTGAAGATGATGTTACAGCTGGGAAACAGGGCTCCAAATAGCTTCCAAAGTGATGGAATGTGATGATAAAACCAAGCCAAGCTCGAGTCCTTTTGAGGTTTTTGGCCGAAAATCAAAAATGAAGAGAATGAGTTTTTGAGAGAGATGAGTTTTCTGTTTAGACCAAGTGGCTGCTAGGGTTTCCAAGTGACAGAAAATGATGAATATATCTGCTGTTTAAGGGTACAAATCACAGTCCATGAAAAGGTGGGATGGAGTTGGTGAAAAATGTACTTTTGGCCAATTTTCAAGCAAATTAGGAATGGCTGTGTGTACTGCACGAAAATGACTTTGTAACATGACCAAAATATGATTTCTGAACATATTTGAATGGCCAAATTGATTAGAAATGGCTATCTCAAAAATTCACTTTTGTACCACACTTGAAATCAATTCATGCAAGTCCAAAAATGCCATTTTGATTGGTGAAGTTTTGGTGAATGGTGATGACATTTTTGGGAAGATGGCATCAAATGTGACTTGTAGCAAAAAACCCCACCCAATTTGGCCAAATGGTTTGGGAGATATGGCCTTTTGAAGTTCAAGAATTTTTGAAAATGAATTGATCATAACTTGCTAACCATACATGGGAATTGAGTGTTCTTGGACTTTTTGGAAATGGGAGAACAAGATCTTCAACTTTCATGTTGGGCGAAAATTCATTTGAAGCTTGTATCATGATGTAAGTTTGAGGATCAAGACTTTCCATTTTTGGCAGGTTTCAATTACAGGTCCAGTTTCTATTTTTGGAAATTTTTGATCTGGCTTCAAATTCTTCCATGATGGTGTTTGACATGATATATGAGGCCTATATGGACATGAATGAGACCTCTCAAACCAAATCCAACCATCAAAACCATAAAATCAGACACAGTTGACCAAGTTTGACTTTTTAGGGTTTCTGGCAAACTGTGCATTGACTGATGACTTCTGAACATCCAATCTTTGACCTAAACACTTCAAATGGATCCCCAAGTCATGTGAACATGTTGGACCAACCCTAGGGCCTTGGCTCTATGAGAAATGCACTTGCTTGCTTGACTGACTGATCTCCTGACCAGTTTGACCTAATTCTTCTGACTGGCTTGCACTTGAGGCAAAGGGACAATGCAATGCTATGCAGTGGACTATATTATGTTATGACCTAATATGAGAATGTATGTACAATGATAGGTGCAAATTTGAGGTGTTACAACATGATGCATGAATGTTACACATATATATTCAATACTCATCATTGGTTTCACTCGAACCTAAAACTCAACATAATTCATTGCTAATACAAGGTCACGTTAATGATTCCACTAAACCAAAAAACATCTCAGCATAAACTTAACATTGTTCCTTTTCATGAGATATTCATCATAAACTCAACATAATAATTAAAGATATACAATGTTCTCATAAATACTCACCAAACAACATTATACAACAGCAAACTGTCAGCAAAATCAGACACCATTCGAAAAATCGAGTTGAATGACCCATAATAGTCAACATAGGGGTTAACGGTCAACCCCTCGCAGGGCTGACGAACGTCAACCCACCTGTCAGCCTCCATTCTGAAATCGCTTGTCTACGCTGACGGTTAGGTCGAAAACACCCATCACGATCGATGAATTGACAGACGAATTGTTAGCCTGGCCCAAGAGGCCTTCTTCCTCCAGTGTGATGACGGACTGACCGTCATCCCCTGTGATGCTCGTCACCGCTGCGCAGAACATATATTTGGAACTTCAATTTTAAGTCATAAACATCCCAAAGCGCACAACAATTGTCCCACACGAATAATCCAACATTCAACACATCAAAACACACAGATTTAACACATATATCATCAATTAAACCAAGATTCATCATCATAATTTATCAAAACATAACCTAAACTCAAGAACATAACACTTCTGAATTTAACACACACATCCATATAAATTCCAATAATAATCAGAGCACAAATTTATAATTAAATATCAACAACCTAAAGAGGTTTTACACAAACCCCTTCAAGGTTTAATTTTCATAACAATGGAGGAAATAAGATGGAAAAAGAAAGGAAAAAGGAAAGAGGATAATGAATCCTCTTTATCCTTCATGCTTAAACACTCATCCCCCCATACGTCGAACTCGCATGAAAGCTTGACGCTTTGGCTATGAAGACTCTTATCCTACTCTTGCTCTGCTAGGATTTTGCTCTGAAGTCTGCAAGCAACTTATTTTCACCAAAACAACTCCCTCATTCTATTTCCATTATTTATTTAAATAAAAACCCTATTTATTTTATTTTAATTAATTCTTCCAACTTCCCTCAACTCTCACTAATTTTATTCCTCACTCTAATTTAATTTTTAAAAAAAATCTATGTTTCTCCCTAAAATCACATATTCCCACTTTCTACAATATTTTAAATAAATGAAAAAAAATATAGACAATTTCTATTTAAAACCCAACAACCTCAATAATACTATTTAAATTAAACTAAACAAAATATACAAAAAAATGGGGTGTTACGATTCTGATTATGGAATGAGGAATTGGTGACGTGGAAGGAATGCGTTATTTCGGTGTGGTTGTACGAGTCTTTGATGCAGCGGAGTGGGGTGAACCAGCAAAGCTAACATTATAACAACAAAGTCACTAAAGTCATAATGGTGTATCTTGTAAGAGTGATAAATAGATCATACATTTTATGGCATGGCGCGTGAAAGGGCTTTTATTTGTTAGGCGATTAACATTGTCCCTATTTGATCTGTCATGCTTCATGGGGAATCTTCCAATCAAATCTAACGATGTTGATGCATCGATAGGTTGAATCAGGTGTATGGCTCTTTGGTGAAGTTCTACCTGTTTGTAGGACTTTCATGATTATACTTTAGGTTGGCCCTTTTAATTAGGTATGTTTTATTGGGTTGTTATCTGAATCAAAATAGTTTATGCAAAGTCTTTTCTTTCATATGTGAAGTGAGGATTGCATTAGATGGTTCAGAGCCGGTCTCCAAACTGATCTTCTTTACTGTGTTAGGTTGCTCGGGTAGGTCTTCACCTTGAAGAGGAATCCTCCTAGTCGACCATTGCATAAGGATGTACCAAGTACATTACCACATGTAATTGATGAAAACTCCCACAAGTGAGAGATGTTGACAAGGTTAATTGGGCCAAAGAGTCGGTTTCCAAAAGACCTCGAAATGGGGAGGCGTCGGACTCGAGTTGTGTGGAGGAAGACTGAAGCTTTTGTTAGAAAGAGATAACATGAATGTCATACGAGATGCACAAGGCCTCTGCCCTCTTGACTTTCAGAGTTGCTAGTAAGGGTGAAGTCTTTGCGCTTGAATGATTTTGAAAGGGGGAAGATATTCTTGAGGCTCGTCTTTGTGCCTTGGTATGGGGAGGAATCAACTTCTCACTGAACTTACAAAACCAGTTAATCTCTTGAGAATTTTTTTTGATGAGGTGCAAGCATTCGAGTATCCTAACCTATTAATTGAGAGAGTGCGGGCGTTCACTAATGAGATAAAATAGAGAGGGCGCCATATTAACATCAATTTGGAATGCTTTGTTTGACACTGAAGTTTCCCTCTTCTATGTGAACGGGTCCTTAGATTTTTCTCACAAGACACTAAGGGAGTTGGAGATATCTTTAAATGAAGCACATGAAGGTTTGAAGAAGGCTTAATATTACCTTTGTGAGATGGGATCAGAAAAATTTCATTTGTCAAAAGAGTATGTGATGGTGGTGAAGTACAATTACTCTATAATACATATATCTTTTGAGAACGCTTTGAATCTGGTGGAATTCTTCCACCTTGGAATTATTCCCAGTGTCGATATAACCATCAGGCAAGATTTTGAACAATATCATGGTTACTCCTTTTAGGTTTAGGAAAAAAATTGAATTTGATCGTGCTTCTGGTGTGGTGATAACCAAGTATAGGATCAACATGTTCAATATGTTCATCTAGATCTTCGACCTCGTCATAACTATCTAGCTTTAGTGGTCATTTGAGGGATTTGGGGATCCAACTTGTAAGAACAAGATTTTGTGTCTACAATTTATCTCTAAGGTTTTGATGATAACAAAGGATAAAACAAATTGGTACCCTAACAAATTTATCTAAGTGTGCAGGACTCTAATCGAAAAAGGATCAGATAGACATACATCTGACAATCACGTAAGTCCAGAATAACCACTTAGAAGATATTCAAGTAGAGGTTCTGACTCTGAACAAAAGAAAGCGCACAAAGTTCTACATAGAGAAGAATCAGACGCTCTGAATCTGAACAATGCACTCAACGGATCTGATGACTTTACACTCTGGAGAAATCACTATCAGAAAGACATCAGAAACCTCTGAAGTCAATCAGCTTTCAGCAACTATCTGAAGATGCACACGCTGAACAAGAACATCTGAGCTCCACGTACTCTGACTCAGGACAATCACAAAGACTTAGCTGCGAAGTCTTCCATTTTTGGTATAAATCTATTTTAGGAAGAGATTTAACGCGCTCCAAAATTTCTATGGAAAGGACAAAGAGATTAATGACATTAAAAGTCCATAATTGCCAAGATATCCATGATTGCCTCAACTAACAGCCTCTTTATCTAATCTATATAAAGATTAGATCATCTTCATACAAGACAACGAAGCATACACGAGAATACTGCAAACAAAATTCATAATCTCTTTTATTCTTGTTCACACGAGTTGTTGCTCTAAGTGTGCAATACTTCTATTCTTATACTGTGTAAGTATTGTGTAACTACTGCTTACCTAGAAGCACTAAACACATCACTGTATTTTTCAATAGTTGTGGGATCTGATGACTTGAGAGGGCTAAGATATCTTTATCTTCTTAGACGCTCTTTGTTGTAATCTTTCAATATTAGTGGATTAAGTCCTTGTTAAAGGCGAAATCACCTTGGTCGGGTGGACTGGAGTAGCTTTGAATTTCAAGCGAACCAGGATAACCTTCTATGTTTATAGCCTTATTTTTTGCGTGTGTTTTATTTGCAAAAGTTTTTATTATTTGTGGAAACAATTCAACCCCCCCCCCCCTTTCTTGTTTTTCTCCACCTTCAATTGGTATTAGAGCTTTGGCTCTATTATTGATTTTCTAGTCAAACACTTAACAGTGTAGAGAGATCCAGCGTGAGAAAAACACTATGGCCAACACCAATGAAAGAGATAATTACAATGCCAAAACTCCAGTATTTGATGGAGAAAAGTTTTATTATTGGAAAGACAAAATCGAAAGTTTCTTTTTGGGTTATGACGCTGACCTATGGGACATAGTTATAATTGGCTATGTACCTCTTGTATCTGATGCTGATATTGCTATTGCCAGAAATAAAATGACTGATGATCAGAAGCGTGATTTCAAAAATCACCATAAAGAAAGAACAATACTACTGAATGTCATATCCTACAATGAATATGAAAAGATCACCAACAGAGAAATTGCTAAAGAAATACTTGACTCTCTAAATATGACCCACAAAGGCAACTCACAAGTCAAAGAGACAAAGGCTCTGAATCTAATTCAGAAATATGAAGCCTTCAATATGGAGGACGATGAAGCTATAGAGGTAATGTTTTCTAGATTTCAAACTTTAATTCCAGGACTCAAGGTTCTGGACAAGGGCTACACAACTGCAAATCATGTCAAAAAGATTGTCAGAAGCTTGCCAAAGAAGTGGAGACCTATGGTCACTGCATTGAAACTATCAAAAGATCTGAACAACATAAGCTTGGAAGAACTCGTCAGCTCCCTCAGGAGTCATGAAATAGAACTTGAGGAAGATGATCCCCAAAAGAAAAGAAAGTTTGTAGCTCTGAAGTCTAAATCTGAGAGACGCAAACTAGAAAGGATTAAAGCTCTTCAAGCTGACGAAGAAGAAAATGATGACTCTGAAAAGGATGATTCTGATGATGAATAAGAGTTAAACAACTTTGGAGAAAAAGGAATAACAACTTCAGAAGACCAAGACCCAAGGGAGATTGCTCAGAATCAACTTCCGGAGGCAAACCAAACAAAGAAGTAACGTGTTATGAATGTAAAGAACCAGGTCACTATAGAAACGAATGCCCAAAGCTTAAGAAAGACAGCTCCAGAAGAGAAGGATTCAAGACAGGTTCCTTTAAAACTAAGAAGGGACTCATGGACACCTGGGATAACTCTGAATCTGATGCCTCAGAATCAGACTCTGAAGAAGAACAGGCAAACGTGGCATTCATGGCTACCACATCTGGAAGCTCATCAGAAAGAGAATTAGATCCTGAAGAGGTATTTTCTGATCTCTCTCGCTCAAATCTTGAATCTTGTGTTATTTGAATCTCTAAGCTCATATCAGAAACTTCAACAAAAATTCAAGGCCTTGAAAAGGGTCCTTGAAGGAACCATTGAAGAATGTGATAAGCTTGAGATAAAAGTTTCTGAATTAAAAGACGACATTATGATTTTAGAAAGAGAAAAGAAATCTTCAAATAAATAATGTTTAAAACTTGAAGAAGGTTTATCTCAAGCCCCACAAACTTCTAACACAATCATATATGAATATGAAAAAGCTTTTCAAAAGTTTATGAAAAATGGGATAGAAAGAAGCAGAATGGCTTCTATGATTTATGGAGTCAGTCAGAATAAGAAAAGAAGAATATGATATGACTCTGATGAAGACGAGTAAATACCTTCTCCAGATGATAAACCTAAGTCCTCTTTCTCTTATCACTACACACATGCACAAACACAAAATTTTACTAATGCTAGAAAACCCAAAGTTTCAAGAAACTCTGAGAGAACTAATCACAAAGGACCTAAAAGATTTCGGGTACCAAAGGATAAAATAGTTTATGTTGCAGATATCTTATGCAGCAGAGTTAAGACACCAATCATGGTACCTGGACTTTGGATGCTCGCGGCACATGACGGGAAGAAAGCATATGTTCCAAATCCTGGAACTTAAAGATGTTGGCTTCGTAGGTTTTAGAGGAAATCAGAAAGGAAGAATCAGAGGCTCCGGAACTATTCGTAATGGATCTTTTCCCTCTATCTCCGATGTTCTTTACGTAGAAGGATTAATGCATAACCTGTTATCAATAAGTCAGTTAAGTGATAACAGTTATGATATAATCTTCAATCAAAAAACATGTAAAGCAATTAATCAGAACAATGGAACAGTTCTTTTCACTGGCAAGAGGAAAAACAACATTTAGAAAATTAATCTTTCAAATCTAAAAGATCAAAATGTAAAATGTTTAATGTCTGTAAATGAAGAGCAATGGGTATGGCATAAATGCTTGGGTCACATTAGCATGAGAAGGATTTCTCAGCTAAATAAACTTGAGTTAGTAAGAGGTCTACCTAAACTGAAGTTCTCTTCAGTTGCTCTGTGTGAGGCATGTCAGAAAGGAAAATTTTCAAAAACTTCTTTTAAAAAGAAAAATGGTGTTTCTACCTCTAAGCCTCTAGAACTCCTTCACATTGACTTGTTTGGACATGTTAAGACAGCTTTAGTCAATGGAAAGAAGTATCAACTGGTCATTGTTGATGACTTTAGTCGCTGGACATGGGTAAGATTTCTAAAGCACAAGAGTGAGTCACACTCCGTATTCACTAGCTTCTGTTCTAAAGTGCAAAATGAATTTGACTCTAAAATCATCAGAGTCAGAAGTGATCATGGTGGCGATTTTGAAAATAAGTTTTTTGAGGAACTTTTTGATTCAAATGGAATATCCCATGATTTCTCCTGTCCTAGAACTCCACAACAAAATGGGGTTGTAGAAAGGAAGAATATGACGCTCCAAGAAATGGCCAGAACAATGATTAACGAAACAAATGTGGCTAAGCAATTTTGGGCTGAAGTAGTAAATACAGCGTGCTATATTCAGAATAGAATCTCTGTTATACCTATTCTGGAGAAGACTCCTTATGAACTGTGTAAGGGAAGAAATCCCAATATTTCTTACTTTCATCCCTTTGGATTCTCTTGCTTTATTCTTAACATTAAAGAACATCTGAACAAGTTTGATTCAAAAGCACAAAAAGGTATTATGTTAGAATACTCATAGCGCTCTAAGGGATACAAAGTATACAATACAAAAACCAAAATTATGGAAGAATCAATACATGTCAGATTTGACGATAAGCTTGACTCTGAAAAGTCAAAGCTAGTTGAAAAACGTGCAGATCTGGAGATAACTCTTGCAGATTCTGACGAAAAGACTAAAGAATCTAAGGAAGCTTAAAAGAAAAATCCAGAAACAACTAAAATCTCAACTATACAAAAAAGATCAAGAAATCGTCCAAACATCTCTGAAGATTTGATTCTGGGAAACAAGGATGAACCTGTTAGAACGAGGTCTACATTTAAAGTATTCGAAGAAACCCCTCTAGGATTAGTGTCTCTGATAGAGCCTACTTCCTGTGATGAGACACTTTAAGACAATGACTGGATTCTGGCAATGGAAGAAGAACTTGATCAATTTGCAAAGAATGACATATGGGGTCTGGTACCAAGGCCAAAAGGAACCTACATTATTGGAACAAGATGGGTATTCAGAAATAAACTAAATGAAAAGGGAGAAGTGGTCAGAAACAAAACACGACTGGTAGCACAAGGTTGCAGTCAACAAGAAGGCATTGACTACAACGAAACCTTTGCTCCAGTCGCCAGGTTAGAATCTATTCGCTTACTTCTATCATTCGTTGTGAATCATTCCATCAAATTATATCAGATGGATGTCAAGAGGGTATTTCTAAATGGTTATATCTCAGAAGAAGTGTATGTTCACTAACCTCCAGGTTTTGAAAACCCTAAATGTACAGAACACATTTTTAAACTAAAAAAATCCCGGTATGGTCTAAAACAAGCTCCTAGAGCTTGGTATGAAAGACTAAGCACCTTTCTTCTGGAACATGATTTTATTAGAGGAAAGGTTGATTCTATACTTTTCTGTAAAAACATTAGAAACCATCTCATGATATGTCAAATATACGTTGATGATATAATTTTTGGTTCAGCTAACCCCTCTGTTTGTCAAGAATTCTATGAGTTAATGCAGGCAAAGTTTGAAATGAGTTTGATGCAAGAACTAAAATTCTTTATGGGAATTCAAATCAACCAAGATTTAGAAGCCACATACGTATACCAAAGTAAATACATAAAATAAATTCTGAAGAAATTTGAAATGTCAGAATGCAAACCAGCAAAGACACCCATGCATCCAACCTGCATTTTGGAGAAAGAAGAAGTAAGTCAAAAGGTTTGTCAGAAGCTCTATCGTGGTATGATAGGATATATTCTCTATCTGACGGCTACACGGCCAAATATTCTTTTCAGTGTATGTCTCTGTGTCAAATTCCAATCGGATCAAAGGGAATCTCATTTAACAGCAGTTAAGAGAATCCTAAGGTATCTGAAAGGAACACCTAACCGTGGCCTGATGTATGAGAAAACATCAGAGTATAGGCTCTCTGGATATTGTGATGCGGATTATGCCGGAGACAGAATGGAACGTAAAAGCACATATGGAAACTGTCAGTTCCTGGGAAACAATCTTTTATCTTGGACCAGCAAAAGATAGTCAACCATTGCACTCTCTACTGCAGAAGCAGAATATATATAAGCTTCATTATGCACTACTCAGATGCTCTAGATGAAGAATAAACTAGAATATCTTCAGATATATGAGAGTAACGTTCCTATCTTCTGTGATAATACTGCTGCCATATGTTTAAGTAAGAATCCTATTCTACATTCCAAATCAAAGCACATAGAAATAAAACATCATTTTATCAGAGACTATGTTCAGAAAGGGGTAATTTCTTTAAAATTTATAGATACAGACCACTAATGGGCTTATATCTTCACAAAACCCCTTGCTGAAGATAGATTCTCATTCATTTTGAAACATTGAAAAATTGAAAATTGCCCAGAATAAATCTAACTTGTGCTTCTTTGAAATGGAAAAATAGGCTCTAAACTTAACATCTGGTGTCTGAATCTGAATCAGATGCTTCTACTAGTTAGAAGTTATCTGAGTTAGAAGTTATCCGAATTACACCGTGTTTTTGACTCAGATTTCACATGTTTATTAGGACTTTATTATCATTTTATTTGTATTATGATCTCTTTTCTCTTGTTTTCAGATATTTAGCACTTTCAGACTCTTTTGGAAGAAACGAAGCAAAATGACCTAAAATTAGGGGTTTTCAGTGAAATTACACACATGGCGTTGCACATGGCGGCCGCTATAGGGGAAGCCATGAGTCACCAGCCCTCAACTAGGAGGTAACCGCCACGTTCCCATGATTCACCCCATTTACACACATGGCGGGCGCCATGAAGGGATGGCGGGCGCCACCTTTGGAAATCATGTTCCCACTAAAGCCCACTAAGGAGAAGTTGAAGGACACCATGGTCTTTACTAACTGCTGAGAATTTCTATAAATAGCTCATTTCATTTCGTTTTCTAGCATCCAACTTAGTTTTACAACACTAAGCATATAGTTATCATTTGTAATAGCGATAATCTGTCACATCGGGGGGTTATCGCACCTTTTGAGATTGAGTTAGGTCACTTCGAGTTGCTGTCGTCTTTAGCTTCAGGAGTCGGAGGCTTATTTTTGTACCAGAATCGAAGCTTCAGTTTGAAGCAGGTTCTTATTTATCGCTTTATTTATTTATTTCCCGCATCGCTTTTATTTTATTTATTTACCGCATCGCTTTTATTTTATTTATTTTCGGCACTCGCTTTATTTTATTTATTTCCCGCATCGCTATTATTTTATTTATTTTCCACACTCGCTTTACTTTATTTATTTTCCGCACTCGCTTTACTTTATTTATTTTCCGCACTCGCTTTACTTTATTTATTTTCCGCACTCGCTTTACTTTATTTATTTTACACACTTTACTCGCTCTCTACGCCTCACATTCTAAAACAAACTTTTCATCATGATTAACACCGTTATGTTCGTTTGCGTTACCATGTCTGGCTAAATCTTTTAAAGGTTAGAATGTAAGGATCGCGGTTAAAGTAATGTTTCACATATTGAAATCTGTAGAAATACTTTAAAGGTTGTTTTGATTTTTAACTTGAATTTTCTAAAACAAACTTGATTAGTTTTAATTATTCGAGGAGTGCGAAAGCACCCTGGCGTAGTAACTAGGAATCTTTATCACTTTAAGGAAAAGCTATTTTTGAAACTGTTTTCGGACACGTTGATAGGTTTAAAATCAGTAAACTCCTTAGGTAAACTTTCCAAATCAAAATCACTTTTCAACTAAGTTTACGAGTCTCATTTCTTAAAAATAGGTTTACTACTTTAGCGTTCTACGCACCTTTTATAAGTGACAAATAAAAGGCCTTAATTTAAGGGTAAACTCGATTCTGAATACGCGAAAGCGATAGTTCCTGTTAAATGGATTCTTTTCAAGAGAAGAAAATATTTCCTCATAAGTAGTTCTATTTAGACAATCGAAACATCACTTAACTGACGTGAATTACGTTCAACCTGTCTTTACCTGCATTTATTATTTACCGTTATTTGCAAACCCAATATCTCTTTTTTTACCCCCTTAGATAAACATTGTAACGATAGTATTCGATAGATTGACGATTGGTCTCTGTGGGATTGATATTCTTTTATATTACTTTGACTTTATTCGTGCACTTGCGAATCACAGCGATCACACACTTAACCGTGTTCCATCCAAAAAGGTTGAGAAGACACCATATGAGATATGGAGTGGTAAGAAACCACATATATCTTACATGAAGATTTGGGGTTGCGAAGTTTATGTGAAACGACAAATTTCAACTAAGCTTGAGCTCAAATCTGACAAATGTTTATTTGTGGGGTATCCTAAAGAAACAAGAGGGTGTTACTTCTACAATCCTTCTGAGGGCAAAGTGTTTATCGCTCGAACTGGAGTTTTCCTAGAAAAGGATTTTATTTCCAAAGGAATCAGTGGGAGGAAAGTAGAGCTTGAATAAATTCAAGAATTACAAAGCATTGATACACCTATGGAGGAATTAGAGCAGGAAAGACAAGTAGTTATGGAAAAGCAATATGCTCAAGTAGAACAAGACCAGCCTAGGTCAAGCAGGATACGTCACCTACCTGAGAGATATGGATATCTCATAACTGATCAAGGTGATGTATTACCCATGGATCAAGATGAGCATGTGACCTACCAAGAGGCCATAACTGGTCCTGAGTCTGAGAAGTGGCTAGAAGCCATGAAATCTGAAATGGATTCCATGTACACAAACCAGGTTTGGACCTTGGTAGAACCTCCTGTAGGAGTTAACCCTATAGGATGCAAGTGGGTCTTCAAAAAGAAGACTTACATGGATGGTAAGGTACATACCTATAAGGCAAGACTGGTTGCAAAAGTATATAAACAAATTCATGGGGTTGACTATGATGAAACCTTTTCACCAGTTGTAATGCTTAAATCTTTTCAGATTTTACTTTCTATCGCTGCATATCATGATTATGAAATATGGCAGATGGATGTCAAAACTACTTTCCTTAATGGGAATCTTCTTGAGGATGTGTACATGACACAACCTAAAGGATTTGACATACCAGAAGAAGCCCAAAGATATGTAAGTTACAAAGATCAATCTATGGATTGAAGCAAGCTTCCAGAAGCTGGAATCTTTGTTTTGATGAAACAATAAAATAATATGGATTCGTCAAGAATGAAGATGAGCCTTGTGTCTACAAGAAGGTTAGTGGGAGCATGATCGTCTTCCTAGTATAAAACCCTTTGAGCCATAAAAGTCTTGAATGAATCAATTGAAAAATTAAACAAAATTGATTCATTGCAAAAAAATTCTTCAAAGCAAACACAACCTAACTTTGTTGAACCAAAAAAACAAAACAAAAATGAAGAACATGTTCTTGAAAGGAAATAAATACATGTTTAAAGTTGGGGGGGAATTTTAGTTGAATGAAATAAGAAAAAGAAAAATGTTAAAAAGGGCCAATGAAGAGAAATAAAATAAAGAAAAAGACAACAAATAAAAAATATTGCATTGGCTATCAAAAGACATTGAGGGATGAAAAAGAGAATGAGAAAAGAACAAGAATAG
This sequence comes from Lathyrus oleraceus, assembly GCF_024323335.1. Lineage (NCBI taxonomy): Eukaryota > Viridiplantae > Streptophyta > Magnoliopsida > Fabales > Fabaceae > Lathyrus > Lathyrus oleraceus. The sequence goes on from NC_066580.1 coordinate 148,324,374, forward strand.
ATGTTATATCAACTTGAAGCGTTCTTCATAAAATTTTAAACTAATGTTGTTTCAAAAACCTCAGAAATGACCATTTGTTGTGAAATCTGGACAAGTTTCAACCATGAAAAGCCCTTAGTGATCTATGTTTATATGATTTCGCAATAATTGTTTAGATGAATGTATGAATTGATTTGGATGTTAACAAGATTATCATATGAGAGTATTTGTCCTGAATAAATGAGTATAAAATTCTTCATCCATTTTATGAAGATGAAAGTTAAGGTGATTCAAGTATGAAAATGTTGTTGCTTGAGAATGTATTACATGATTTTTGTGTTTATAACTTAATTCATATTCATGTTTTGATTCTATAAAGTGATTGAGCAATACCTGCATGCGTGCATCTGTTAAATTTGAACCATGCATGTTTCTTGTGATTTTGAAGCTTGAGTAAATATTCTTGTTTTCTTTTAAGAGAGTTTAAACTTTATTTGAGGGCAAACAAAGATTCAAGTTGGGGAGAGTTTGATGAGTGTCAAATTCGACTATAATTTCACATAAAAACTTGGAATTTGTAAGCTCAATTTTACATTTTCAATCATTTAATTCCCCGATTTTTGATAGAATGTAACTTTAATTGCATTTAGTTGTGGTATCTTTGATGGGTGTGTTAGTATGCAGGAAACTGATGCATTAATCCAAAAATGACTACACAAAATAAAGAAAATGTCACAAATCAAGGAAGAGAGAAGTCAGCAAGCTCGCCCAGCGAGAAGGAGCAAAGTGAGGGCGAGCTCGCCCAACGAAGTGAAGGCGAGGCAAAGAAGAAGAATTTCAGTAGGAAAAGTTGGCATGGTCGTCGGGCGAGGTTTTAAGCAGGAAGCTCTTCAGGTGAGGTCATGGTTGCTGGGAGAGACAAGAAATTCTCCAAGGGTGGTTTGAGGTATGTGTGCTGGCAGAAGGGACTTTCATAAAGGTGATTTCGCCGGGCGAGCTTTTAGTCGCTGGGCGAGACAAGAAATTTTATTTTTCTATAAATAGCAACAAAATCAAAATTTGGAGGAACACTTGATATTTTTATACCCTAAAACTCATTGTAAGATCAATAACTCCTGATCCATTGAATTTGAGCCGAATACGCAACCTTGATCGATTAATCAACTTGGATACTTATTCATCTCTTGTCATCTATTTTCGTGCAAGTTACTATGGTGATAAGTAGCTAAACCTTTTTTGTCCAAATTGGAGGTAGTTAATCTTGATCGTATGTATTTTGTTTAAATCTTGTCTTGTGAAATAAGTTATTAATCAATATTGATATTATCTTTGCTTTCATGTCTTTCTTTGGTTTGGATTACTATTGATAAATATCTTTTAAACCTAGACCTAAGATAATCATCTATCAATGAGTAAACTCTAGATATAGATTTGTAAATTGATATTCACTTGTATCAAGCTTTAATATTATTATGTTGATTATTAGGTTGAGAGATCATTTAGTAATCAATACAACAGTATTCACAATATCGCTTTAGATATAAACGATATTGAGAGGATACGTGATAATAAAGATTGATAAACATGTTCACATGCTAGATTAAGAAAATACATATGAGAAAGGTTAATGAAATCCAATCTTGACATATTTCTCTAATTGTTAAATTCTTAAAACCATTTACAGTTGTTACAAATTGTTGTAATCATTACTTTCCGGAACCAAAACTCTTGTTACTTTTTCCTTAAAATTATATTAATTCTTGAATGGAGGTTATGTCGCACTAATCTCTGTGGAGACGATACAAAAATACTTACCCTTAATTGAAAAACCACTGAAAAAGGGTTTTTAACAGTTATCCACTGTATTACCAATAAATCCCCCATTCGAACTAGCTTGTGCTACCATTTGTCAAGACAATTGACCGATTTGCATCTCCAAGTTCTTATTTAGGATTCAATATTCTTGTTAATGGTTATATGATTTTGTGTCATTTCTGTATGAGTCTTAAACATGTATTTTTTATTCTTGTTAACCTGTTTAAAACTTGACTGAGTTGCTTTCATGAAGTTGACCAAGGTTTCCTCTATTGGTGAAGGTTTGCATTAAGGTGCTTAGGGAACCTATTGAACTTCTTGATTATCATTCAAAGTTTGATTATTTCTCCGTTTGAAATTCAGGTGGTCTTTTCAACCATGATTGTAGGTGTTGGAATACAGATTTTTCTTCTGAAAATTAATATATTGAAATTTTACACTCTCAAATTTGTATAGCTACCAACATGCCCCTCTCCACAAAATTGTAACAGAGTGTATGAACTTGGCTAACATTAGCTTGGGCTAGTTGGGATGCAACTACCTATTTAAAAAGTGCTTTTATTTGAGCATTCAGTATTTTGTTTGAACCAATTGCATGAATACCTTTTTGTTTCATTGCTAGTTCACTTAAGTAGTACTCATTCTAACACATTCTCAATCAGTGTCTTTAACTCTTTATCAGTTTTTTCTCTCAATGTACCTCGAGTTAAGGCAAGAAGCTTTCACGTTTGTGTTCTCAACCCTTAGATAAAGTGTGTCATATTTTCCATAACACTTATATTATGATTCAGACACCCATGGAGTAACAACTTCAATATTTCCCATGCATCACATAATGACTCATACTCTTCTTGATCAAAGTTGGAAATTGCAGTTTGTTTCTCTACAAACTGAGCATTTGAATAATACATATCCAAGAACTTGTCCTCCAATTCATTGCAGGTATGAATAGTTTCATTTGGGATGCATTGCAGCCAATCCTTTGCACGACCTATCAGGGAAAAACCAAACAAATGTAATTTTACCTGATCCTTAGTGATATCTCGTAAAATTGAGCATGTCTCATAAACTTTAGCGAGATTCTCCCAAGGATCTATGATTGCTTTCCTGTTGAACGACTTACCTTTCAAACCTAAAAGTACATAATTCTTAACGTCAAAATTTATAGGGTTGGTCGGTTGAAGTCCTAGTGAAATCTGCCCAGCATCAGTCCTTTTGCAATATTCTCTTAATGTTTGTCTCAATGGAGCTGACATCTATTCTGTTTCTTATTTGGTTCTTTGATGATTTGCAGTGTTTCTCGTTTAGCTTGACGAATCACACCATCCTTTCGATTTTTGGGTCTATCGGTTTCATCATCGTATCTGAAACTCGCATAAACAAATAAACAATACCTTGGTAGCACTGCACCAAATCAAACTGACAAAAAGTAGAATAAAAATTAAAACCTGACAAAATAAAATGAAACAAAAAATAAATTTAAAACATCGCACAATATTGCCTTGTGAAAATTTTTAACAATCTTCGACAACGACACCAAAAACTTGATGGAATAAACTAGCAAGTGTATCAGTGGTATCAAAGTAATAAATTGAATTCGTCTGCACATGGATCGTAAATTTGACAAAGTAAAATAGCACAATTTAAAATAAATAATTGGGGGTTTTCGATGGTGTTTGGTTCACAAACAAGAACGAGAAAATAAACGAAGAAAATTTGATAATGAAATGCAATTAGATCTTTATTTCGAATCCCCTAATTATACATGTTGATGAAATGTGCATTATACATTACAATACACTAAAATCTCACACCGAATTAACAAGACCACTACACTCAATTCCTTGGTGTACAACTCATTAATTTACACAATAATTCCCAAATTCCTTAAGCAAATTCAGAGTTAAATTAGGCGTTACTAAATTCGTTAGTTCAGTTGGAACAACTTACAATCACTAATTCTTACTTAATTACTATGTCGATTATGTGTCCTAGTTCAGACGTAGACTTATGGTCAATAATCCATCCTCATCTTATATCAATTAGTACGCTCGTCAACACACAAAAAGTAATGAACACAAAAACAATTATATAAGATAATACTAAAGTAACTCAAATAATACTCCATCATAGTCATATAATTCAATAGAGTACACTTAGGTTCATCTTAAAAAGTCATAATCTAAACAACTTAGTTAGTCATAGTGACAATGACGATTACTCCCTCCGTTTTACAATGAATTATCCAATTGACTATTTCACATAAATTAAGAAAATGAAATAAATAAAAGAGAGAACAATATTTTTACTAAAGTATTTTTGTATTGAGAATGATAAAAGTAATATTAATAAGATGGTAAAATTGAAAAAAATACATTAAAAATTAAAATAAATCGTTTATTTTAAGACAATCTTTTATTCTAAGAGAGGGAGAAGCATGTAAAGAGTCTCAATTAAAATCAACAATAAACTCTCCGGATGACTTTAATACTACTATACAAAATGGTACTCGAAAAGGTCACTTTTTATCAAAACTCAGACCCCTAAAAAGTAGCCCACTTTTAATATGATTGGAAACACATGAGCGTTTATCTTTCAAAGTGATTATGTGCGCCACTTATAGTGTGTAGGTAATTCTTTTTCCAAAGTTTATTGGAACCAACGTTTTAGTTTTAAAACGTTTCGTTTAATGTAACTTTAATTGTAAGCATTTATAAAAGGATATGATTATGGGAATTTGTATGATTCATTCGTTTGCCTATACGAACACTATGGCATCCTTTTCAATTGCCTCTTGTGCCAAACTGGGTTGAGCTTGCAAGAAACGTCACAGCAAACATCCTTAAGAGGCTTGGTACTATTGAAATTGTGACAAGTGTACGTTTTGTTTGTCCTCTCATGTGGGGCACTATTCGAATGACCAAATTTCCTATTTTACCTATCATGACCAGGCGATGAAGATTTGTCATTATGCAATCAAACAAAGTTGCAGTCATTTACAAGACATTAGCATTGAGCATTTTCCCACTGATGATCTCCTTGAATTTATAGCTGAGAAGTAATTGTTACTCCCTCCGTTCATTTATAAGTGTCACTTTCTTGTAAAAATATTGTTTCTTTTTAATTGTCACTTGCAAAGTTCAAGATAGTATTAATTGCAATTTTATCAAAATTACCCCTATATAATGATTGCAGAGAGAGAGAAAGTAAAGTGACACTTAAGGGTATGTGTAAAAAGTATTACTAATAAATAATTAAGGGTATTATAGGTAAAAGAATAATTATTGTTTGAAAAGTAACAATAATGATTAGCTTCCTTGGTATGTGTAAAAAGTAAAAAAAATGACACTTAAAAAGGAACGGGGGGAGTAGTTACTACTATTTTAATTATTTATTAGTAATACTGAATTATTTTTTCTTAACGACTGTATGTTTGTGTTTGCATTAAACCATATTTTAATATCTTATTTAAATTTCGCAGTGTTAGTAAGCTACGATGTTCAGTGGCGGAGTCAGATAAAAAAATTTAGGATGACCGCTAACCTAAAATAAAGATTATAAATAAAATATAAATAGTATTTTAAATAAAACATTAAAGTTAAAATAAATACAAATTTAATTACTAAAAATTTAAATTACATGACTTAAAACTACCTTAAAGTAATGTTTTACGTGTTCCGAGTGACTTGAAATCGTCAATAATTGACTCTGAACTAATGCTTGCACTAATCTCCCTTTCAATATATACTGTCATGTTATCTCCAAGAAATCCATCATCCATCTTGTTTCTCAACTTAGTTTTAATAATTTTCATTGCTGAAAAAGACCTCTCAGTTGTGGCCGTAGAAACGGGAAGAGTCATGATAAGACGAAGTAGTTTATCAATCAAGAAGTAAGTTTCAATCTGTCCAGATGCAACCAAACATAAACATAATTCTTGAATAGTTGATAAATTATTCAAGTTTGATGCTTGACGAGCAACAAATAGAAAATGTTGGAGTTGAAATTGCAAATTATTCTTCTCTTGATCACTAAAATCCATAGGATAATATTTTTCAACTAAAAAACAAATAGTATCAATGCTAAAAGCTTTATATCCATCCTTAGGAGATAAAGAACAAGAAAGAGTTAACAAATTCATTGCCTGCTCACTGAATCTGCTATTCAACTCTTGTAATTGTTTGTCAATGGTAGTGAAAAAGATTTCAACTTTAAAGTAATGTTGAATTGTGACTTGATTCTCTTCAAGACGGGAGCGTCCAAATCTTGTTGTTGAATGAACATCATTAAGATCAGGAATCTCAATACCATGCTTTTCACAAAAAGATATCACTTTAGTAAACAATATATCCCAACCATTTTCTCTCAAACCTTGAATAAGATGTTTTGTTGAACGAACCAAGTTCATAGCATTAACTACATCATGATTTTTTTGTAAGGCTTGACAAACACTACGCCAAAAACTGGAATAGACAGCGCCCCTTAGAGGGCGCTTTATTACAAAAGCGCACTCTAAAGTGAAGAGAAAAAATAAGGAGCGAACAACTTGAATAGACAACGCACTTTAGAGGGCGCTTTTGTAACAAAGCGCCCTCTAAAGTGAAGCGAAAAAATAATGAGGAAATGAAGGGACACCAATAGAGGACGCTTTATTGAAAGCGCCCTCTAAGGGTAACCTTAGAGGGCGCTTCTAAAAAAGCGCTCTCTATGTCCATGTACATTTCCAGTTTATAAGGCGCTTTTTGGAAAGCCTTAGAGAGCGCTTTTAGAAGCGCCCTCTTAGGCCCCCTTTAGAGGGCGCTTTTGTCACTAAGCGCCCTCTAAAGTGAAGCCAAAAAAAAATGGAGGGACAACAATAGAGGGCGCTTTTGTGAAAGCGCCCTCTAAGGTTACCCTTAGAGGGCGCTTTTGAAAAAGCGCTCTCTAAGTCCATGTACATTTCCAGTTTAGAAGGCGCTTTTGGAAAGCCTTAGAGAGCGCTTTCAGAAGCGCCCTCTTAGGCCCCCTTTAGAGGGCGCTTTTTTTAAAAAAGCGCCCTCTAAGGTCCCCTTTAGTAAACATTAAAATTATAACATATACTGCATGTCTCTTTATTTTCCCTCTCTATAAGCTATTTCGTTTACGTAACTGGGTTTTCTCTCAACTGCGATTACTCTCTACTGCGATTACTCTCGTCCTCCGTTCGTTCTCCCTCCCTCACCGTCATCGTCGCCGTTCGTTCTCCCTCCCTCACCGTTCACGTTCACTGCGTTAACCTCTTCCACCGTCACTGTTCACTTTCTTCTCCATCGTTACCGTCACCTTTAAGGTATTTCTCTTCTCCATCGTTACCGTTCACTTTCTTCATGTGTTTGATTAGGGCATTTTCTAAACTTAGTTTTTCATTTTGTGCATTATGTTGATTAATGTTGTTTAGGGCAAACTGAGTTTTTTATTTCTGATTGAAAACTGATATATTTGAAGTGTGTTTGAGCTTGTGCTTGGAAGTTTGATGATTATGGATGCAAGTTTGTTCATGTTCCAAACACCATAAGTTTGCATTGGTCTTTTGCATGCAGTAGGTGTGTGTGAGTAAATGTGTATGCAGTAAGTTTGTGCATGCAGTAAATGTGTTGACGTATTGAATCATTGTCTTACTTGGGTCTTATTGAATCATTTCTATATTACAGATAAAATGGCTAACCAAGACGATACCCATGCCGCGAATGAATCACGTAATAATGTTGAAAAAGAAATCAAACGAGGATTGACTGTTATGAAGTCAATCATTCGTGCAAGAGACAAGGGTGTAAAATTTGAAGTGCATTGGAGTGCTGAAGACCAACTAATTGAGCCTAACGGTTCAATGTTGGCAAGTTACATTGGTTTCCTTGTTCGCCAACATATTCCGATTACATGTGATAATTGGAGAAGTCCGGACTTGAAGGTTGGCAAGGAAAAAATATGGTCGGAGATACAGGTACTTACCATATATTGTTATATGTTTTTTTTGTTGACTATTTGTTAACCATATATTGTTATAATATTACTTTATAATAACACACTCCATTTGTATGTTTTTTAGAGATCCTTTCACATCGATGAAAGCCGGCAAAAATATTGTATTCAATTGGCCGGAAAAAGACTCCGAGGATTTCGATCCTTTTTGTGCAACAAATTTCTCAAGGATGAGGAAGGAAAATTTGTTGAAGGAGAACGGCCAATGAAGTATGCCGAGATTATTTCAGCCGATGAATGGGATAACTTTGTCGCCAAACGAAGAAACGAAAAATTCCATGTAATGTCTACTAATTATGGTATTATACAATTGTTAAGTTACTTGGTTCTAATATGCCTTAAACTTTTTTATCCAGGAAATAAGCGACATAAATAGGAAAAGGGCATCAAAACCCGCGTATCCGTACAAAAAAGGGCGTACGGGTTATGCACGGTTACAACAAAGAATTGTGAGTATATTCAAATGCTATGAGCTTATACATTGTCACAATATGTTATAATTGATGATCTTATAATCTAATTCAATGTGTAGCTAGCCGAGGAGAAAAGTGACGCAACATCTCTTCCGGACCACGTATTATGGAAGGCTGCTCGGGTTGGGAAGGATGGGGCTGTCGTTGAAGCGGTCCAAAATGTTTATGACGAATGTGTAAGTATATGTAACATTATTTCTTTAATTATATCGAAAATTTTGTTAGACATATAATTCATTTTTAATCTCCTCTAATAATATTTCAGGAGACTTTATCCCAAACCCCTTCAACCGAGGTCCAGGATTGCAGGAGCGTACTTAGTCGAATACTAAATGTTCCTGAGTATTCCGGTCGTGTGAGGGGTAAGGGTTTTGGTGTGACTCCGTCGTCATTTTATAAAAAAACAAAAACAAAAAATCCTACCAACAAAGAGGTGATGGAGACCTTGGCGGAGTTAAGGGCACAAGTACTCCAACTGCAAAACGAGAATGCAAGGTATAGAGAGGAAAGGTGCGCTTCCGAGGCAAAAGATACTAGTGACCGAGCTAGTATCAATCATCAACCGAAATTTCCCGAGGTAATTATATATGTTATTATGAAATTAAAATAGCACTTTTTTACTTGACACATATACAAGTTAACAATAACATTTATTATTGGTTTAGGGCATTTCACCTTGTCAGCTGTATCTATCGTCACCAACTTATCGCATGGTTGGCAAGGGAAAAGTGCACAATACTTCGGGTGAATTACTTCACCATAATCCCCTCCCGGTGGGATTTATGAAAGTTTCGGTTGACCTCGTATTAGATACGGACGCCCGTCTACCATTACCCGACGTTGTTTCAGAGACAACGTTGATGCGAGAAGCAGTCGGATCCTTTGTTGGTTGGCCGTCAGATCTAATTTTCCCTGATGCCGAGGTATATATGTTCTAAATGATTATGAATATTTAGAATTCACATTTCAATTCAGCTACAATTATGATATTTAATCAATCCTTATTACATGGTAATGTTAGACTCCTACAAGACCCACCCCTAAAGCTGGTAAAGGGATTTCAAGACGCATCGAGTCGGTTGCATCTCAAAAAGAGGTACAAATATATATACCCATTGAATTATATACACAACGATTCTTTTGCATCACAAAAAGTAATGATTTATTTTATATGAATTTTTAGGTTCCCGGTCGAAAGTTGAAAAGCGATGGTAAGGATATTCCAACGAAGGATATTCCAACGAAGGATATTCCAACGAAGGATATTCCAACGAAGGATATTCCAACGACGGCCGGGACAAAATCTCAAATTATGATGCGTCTTGAGAAAATGGTGGAAGAGTCCGATATTATGGACGGGTCCATTCGTAGTATAGATTTTGATGAAGGTGTTTTCGGAAAAGCTCATTTCGAAATAATTGGAAAGGAGGACATGCAACAACTTTTTGAGCACGACGAATTGGGCATCGGTATCATTCATACATACATATGGTACTCCGATCAATCTATAATTTACTTAGTTGAACAATTTATTTACACATTTCAATGAGTAGTCTAATATTTATTATGTTTCTATTTAAGGTATATGTATGACAAATTGATGCGGGGAACTGAATTGTGTAACCGTTTCAATTTTATTGCTGCTTCCCGTGTCAACGCAACGTTAATATCGAAAAATCCAACATCCGTAAAGAATGATCTAGTCGAAAGATTCATGGCGGCCGGCGATAATACTACACGCAGTTTGTTTTTTTTACCGTTTAATTCTGGCAACGGGTTAGATTTTCTTTCTAATAATTTCATTCTAATCTATGTATATCTTTTACGTAGAAAATTTTCATTCATCTAAATTTTTGTTTTATTTTACAGTGGCCACTGGGTGTTGGTTGCTATGGATCTTTCGAGACTAATAGTGTATTATCTCGATTCGTTATCGGGTGATTGGAGTAAATATCCGGGTTTGAAGAAGACGGTTGACACGTAAGTGAAATTCCTCTAAATATTCGTGTGTATTTCTATATTTAATTATGTCTGTCAGATTGATCTCAATATACGTTTTTATTTTGTTAGGGCAATACTAAAATTTAGATCGAAAAAGAATTACCGCATTAGGAAGGACATTACCTGGGTCAGAGTTCAGGTATATATTAAGTATCTTATTTTTGCTTATAATAGTGTTTGTTTTTTTGCTTATAATAGTGTTTGTAAGAAATTAACTATATATATATTGTTTGTTTTTCTGTGTAGTGTCCTCAGCAAAATAATTCGGTCGATTGCGGATTTTTTGTATTGAGATTTATGAGAGACATCATTGCGTTGAATCGTATAGACATCCCAAAAATGGTATGGAATAATAACTTAGAGTTTATTTTAATATTATCGAATATTTCATCTAATTTGTTACTAAATCATGAATATGTTTTATTCTCTTAATTGTAGTACTTTGAGGAATACAAAACCTACTCAAGAGCAAATTTGGATGAAATCAAGGATGAATTGTGTCAATTCATTGTTGATCAAAGAATCATATAGCTAGGTTGTATATTGTTGTACATATATGTATGGAATGTTGTTGTTGTATGGTGTTGTTGTATATATGTTGTATATTGTTGTTGTAATTTTACTAAATCATGAATATGTTGTTGTATATTGTTGATCAAAGAATCATATATTAATGTTGTATATATGGAGGATTAATGTTGTATATAAGTGGATTCATGTTGTATATATCAATGGATTGATGGTGTATAACATTGGATTAAAGGATGAAATCAATATGAATTTTACACTTTTGCAGCATGCGAACAGGTTACCAATTAAATATCCACTGTTTTTCAAACAAATTTTTTTTAAAATAACTAACACTTTAGAGGGCGCTTTCTGTAGGAAGCGCCCTCTAAACACTTTACATTGAGAACTTTAGAGGGCACTTTGTCCAGAAAGCGCCCTCTAAACACTTTACATTGACAACTTTAGAGGGCGCTTTCTGCAGAAAGCGCCCTCTAAAGTGTTAGTTATTTTAAAAAAATAAGCGCCCTCTAAACACTTTACATTGACAACTTTAGAGGGCGCTTTTTCCAGAAAGCGCCCTCTAAACACTTTACATTGACAACTTTAGAGGGCGCTTTTTCCAGAAAGCGCCCTCTAAGGTGTCCCTTTATGGACCACTCCAGAGGGCGCTTTTTTCATAAAGCGCACTATAATGTGGGCCTTTAGACAGCGCTTTCTCCAGGAAAACAAAGCGCTGTCTTTACCTATGCCAGCGCCAGATTAGAGGGCGCTTAAAAGCGTTGTTATAGGCCAAAATAAGCGCCCTCTTTTCCCTTATTTGGCGTAGTGAAAGCATATGTGTTATTCCCATGATTTCTTTCATCAAGTGCAAAATAAATATAAAATCAAATGCCTTCAAGTAATTGTAACAACTATCTGCATCCCCACGTGTAGCATAACTCCCTCTATCTTTTGCACAAAAAAATTAAACTAAACAAGTTGCTTCATACATGTTTATCAAGCTAGAAATTGAATCGTAATGTGATCCCCAACGAGTATCTCCAGCTCGTTTCAATGTACCAACTTGATTTGCACCTTTACCAGTTACAATCTCATCAATCTCTAACAAATAAGCAATTTCTTCTAATTGGGCAGCTTGTAACTCATCATGACGCTTTGTAGAAGAACAAACAACATTTACAACAAAGATCAGCTTCTCAAAAAATTTATGAACAGGTTTGACTTCTCTTGATGATGTAACTAATGCAAGTTGCAATCGATGAGAAAAACAATGAACATAGTATGCATAAGGACAATCCTTCATAAAGAGGGCTTGTAAACCATTCCATTCTCCTCTCATATTGCTAGCACCATCATACCCTTGGCCACGAATGTTAGAAACATCAAGGTTATGTCGAGAAAGTATATCACATATTGCTTCCTTAAGAGTTAAAGATGTGGTGTCTTTAACATGTGCCACATCAAAAAATCTCTCTTGTATTAAACCAACTTTATCAACAAATCTTAATACAAGAGCCATTTATTCCTTTTTTGACTCATCACGAGCTTCATCAACAACGATACAAAATTTGGAATCACCAATTTCCTCACGAATACTCTTTTTCAATCTACTAGAAAGAATTCGCAAGAGCTCTTTTTGAATTTGATGTGAAGTATACTTGCAATTTTGTGGAGCATTTTCCAACACAACTTTTGCAACTTCATCATTGTAGGATGCTAAAAGTTTCAATAACTCAAGAAGGTTACCTTGATTTATTGATTTGCTACTTTCGTCGTGACCCCTAAAAGCACAAGCTTGTAGTGTTAACCAACGAACAGTGTCAATTGAAGTCTTGAGTCGTAACCGATTATTCATTCTTTGACTTGAACTTTGCACTTGAATAACATTTCTAATATGACCATCTTGATTCAACAAGTCTTGATAAGCTTTCATTGCATTGTTGTGTGGTGAGCAAGGATCCTTCCCTATGTGTTTAAGAAAGGAACAATGTTTTTCATTCCTAACTTTCTTCCAATTTCTAAAACCCATAGAAATAAAGACAAGTGATCCAGGACGTCCACTTAGTTTTTTGCTAAAAAGGTAACATGGTAAGCAATATGCGGCATCTTCAGATGGTGAATATTCTAACCATGATAGAAATATGCTAAACCAAGTATGTTGAAACCTTCTCGGATGATCCTCGTTACCGGAAAAAGGATAGTTTTCTAAATGAATTTGATATGGACCCCATTTTAGATAAGCTCTTCGTATTGCATCCACTTGATTTGGTGGATATTGCCGAATCGGAGGACGCTTTCCAGGATCGTGTTCCAAAGAATTTTCAATACCATGATGATGCTCTTCAAGTGTTGGATTCTCAAGAACTGTTTCAGATTCGGATGTCGGGATTATAATTTCTTCATCTCTCTCTTCTCTTTCAATTTCACATGCTTTCCTTTTGAAAAAAGAATTAATTTTCCTATTATTCATCTTTACTCTTCCTATAATATCATATCAGATCCAAAAATCAATTTAGAGAACATAAAAATTAAAAGAGAAAAAAATTAATAAACTTAATTAATCAACTTTAATCCGTTTTCAAATACCGGTAACTTCACTATTAGAAATTAGCAGCAACAATGATTAAATAAACCTTATTCCAGTGTATAACTATATTTGTAAATTACAGTGTTATGAATTGGCTTAATAAACCTCATATAGATTATTTTAACACATCAAGAAAGAAGAATCCTAAAAATCTCAAAAACACAAATCAAGCAATCACTTTAATTTATTACTTTTTATAAAAGAATAATGAATAAGGTTTTTTACCTGTTAGATGCCGATCATTTTAATCTGTTCCGATTCCGGTGCCGGTAGCAAACCCATATAAGAAAGAAAGGAAAGGTATGAGCTTTTTACCTTATCTGTATTTTAACCTAACTTTGAATGAAAAAAAAATAATTTTAATTTAAAATAAGGATGTTTTAGTAATTTAATATATATGAATTAAAAAAAAGTTGAGGGGTGGTCGTGGCCTTCCCACGTCCCCCCTCAGTTCCGCCACTGACGATGCCTGAGGCTTGTAAGATGCCATAGAATTTCAAGCAAAGGATTCAATGAAGCTGTAAAATATGGAATTCATCTTTTTCTAATTTGTTACTTCTATCTATTATTTTCTTTTGTTATTTCTTTCTTAAATATTGTTTTCCACAGTTTCATTAAAATAAATATTGAAATTGCTTTTATAATTGAATAAATAAAATTTGAATTTAGTTATTAAAATGTGGAAATTATGGCTAAACAAATATAGTTAAATTTAACTTTGTAATTATTATAAAAGAATTATTTTTTTATTAAAATTATAAAAGAAATTTTAGAAATATGAGATTTTTGTATACTTGATCAATACTTATTAATGTGTTATAATTCATTGACATCGTGTTAAATTTGTGGAAGTATAATCCAAATTCACATAAAGTTGCATTTAATTTGAATTTTATTTAGTGGTTCTGAGGACATAAATACTATTTATTTGAGAGTAAAAGTTAGTTAGAATTCTCTTTTCCATCATCTTCTTCTTTATTCTTGTGTATTAATAATTGGTATCTACATCTTCGGTTCGAATTCGAAAATGGGAAACACGAGTGTACATGAGGCGTATGTGATTGATTTTGCTCATTCAATTCACAGTGAGTTGAAGATCTAACACGAAATAGAATCGCATTTCTTGATTTTGTGGGATTGGGAAACACTAGTGTTGGTGAGATCTGAGTGAATTTGCACAAGAATGAAGATGAACAGCCAAAATGGTAGCTTGAACGCAAAGCTTCTAGTATTTGATGGAAAGAATTGGAATTAATAGATGATTAAGATGTGTGTTATTTGACGCTCAAGATGTTCTTGATCTCGTCAATGATGGTTACACGGTTGTTGCAACAAATGTAACAAAGTACGGAGAAACGCGCATAGATCAACGAGGAAGAAGGATTATAAGACATTGTTTTATATCCATCAATGCGTAGATACAAATGTGTTTGAGAAGATCACTAATTCAACGACGACGAAGGCTGCAAGGGACACATTGGTACGGTGCTACAGCGGTGATGCATCACTGAAGAAGATGAAGCTTTAGTCTCCATGTAAGCAGTATGAGAATCTCAACATGATGAACAATGGCAAGGTACCTGATTACATCTCCAGAGTGATTTAGATCACAAATGAGATAAAATCTTGTGGAGAAACTCTCTCTGAAAAAGTAATAATTGAAAAGATACTGAGATCACTTACATTGTTGTAGCAATTGAACATTCTAAAGGCCTTAGCATCATGAGAATTGAAGAGATGCATAGTAGTCTAGAGGCACAAGAGTTGCGTCTAACTAAGAGAAACTCTAAAAGAGAGGTAGAATAGGTTCTGAAAGCGTCTTCTAGCAAGAAGAATCAAAGGCAGTCTTGGTCAGAGGCCAAGAAGAGACATGGTGGTGGTTATCATAAGCAGAAGCCTCCAACTCTGATGAGAAGAAACATCATAAGGGAAAGGAGAAGTTTGACAAGAAGAAGGTTCAATGCTACTGTTGTAAGAAGTTTGGCCGTTTTGTTGTAGATTATTGGTCAAACAAGGAAAGGAAATTGGAAGAAGTAAACATAGCCAGAGGAGACTCTGATGATGAACTTCTAAATCTGATGGTGGATATTTGGTAGACTGGTGGTATATGGAGATTCGCTACTCAAATAACCTAACTAGAAATAAACAATGGCTGATTAATTTTAACTCTAGAAAGAGAACAATGATCATATGTGTTGATGATAAGTACCTTAATGTTGAAGGAATAGGAAATGTCAAAGTCGGAGTGAAGAATGACAAAATTGTTCTGATCAAGGATGTTTGGTATGTTCCTGGCATGAAGAGCAACCTGATGAGTGCAAGTCAGATAATTGAGAAAGCTTTCTCAATTACTATGAAGGATAATCTCTTGAAGTTGTATGATTCTGATTAGAAGCCGATTATGCAATCTGAACAGGGAAGCAACAGAACATTCAAAATGAATATGGAAACAGCTGAAACTAAACGCCTTAATGCAAAAGGTACTAAAGGTGAAAATGATCATTGCCACAAGAGATCAGGGCATCTGAACTATATAAGCTTAGGGCATCTGAGTTCTAAGAAGATGGTACATGGCATTCCTAAGATTATGAAGCCTGAGGAGTCATGTGAGATATGTGTCGCATCACGCGAAAAACCGGCGGGAAAAGAATGAAACAACAGAGCCGCCACCGTGCGTTATTTATCCCAAAAGAGGGAAAGGAAACGCTCAGAGTAAACCTGGAAAGAACATGGTCTCGCGACCAAAGAGAATGGGTTCGGGAGTCGGTTATGCGAAGGGAAGGTATTAGCACCCCTACGCATCCGTAGTACTCTACGGGATCCACGCACAAAAGGAAAGAAAAAATTGGTTGCTAAACACTGCTCAAACTCACACACACTGGCTGAAAGAGATAAAAGAGACTGACTGAAACTGACTCGGCAGGATATCGTATCCTGGGCCTACTTAGTCTATCAGGTATAGACATCAGAGTCGAAGTAGTTCGGACTGGGGGAAACGACACATGCTCGCTAGGATATCGCATCCTATGCATACGTATCTTCTCGGACGAGAGAAGAATCAGAGCATTCGTAGCTCGGCTGACACGCACACAAACAAAACAAGACACAGGCAAACGTGGAGCCCGACTGCCAATCTCTGGACTTACATCAGCATCCGAACCAAAACACACACAAGAAGGCAAACATGGAGCCTGAATGCCAATTGCTGGACTTACATCAGCATCCGAACCAAACACACGCACACTGGAACCCAAATACCACTCGATGGACTTACATCGGCTTCCAAGCACACAACAACACAACAGGTTGATAGGGAGTCGGGGACTCAGCCTATAACTGTCAAACACACACAAACAGACAGACAGCAAATGCTAAGGAGTCACAGGCTCGAGCCTAGCAAAGGTCAGACAACACACACAAAAGAAAGAAAAGGCGCCCGGAGAGATCAGCTCAATCTCCTGCCTACATACTTCATCTGGTGTGAAGATCAGGGCGATGTAGTTCCCCTACGGAGGGATAAAGGACTAGCCTAACCAGATAACAGAGGGAGACACAACTAGGGAGACTACGACTCGAGCCTAGATGTTATCATGCAAATCATCCCTAAGTTAAGGTTTCTAGCTAACTGGCACAGGGAGCCAACCTATCCTAAACATGACTTGCACAGGGAGCAAGCCACACACACACTTAACTTGCACAGGAAGCAAGCCAAGCAAAACCTAACTTGCACAGGAAGCAAGTCTAAACTAATCCTAACTTGCACAGGAAGCAAGTCAAACAATCCTATCTTGCACAGGAAGCAAGTCAAACAATCCTATCTTGCACAGGAAGCAAGTCAAACAATCCTACAAGCACAGATAGCACACGCTATACACAAACAAGTGGCTCAAACAAGGGTTAGGTTTTAGTCAAGGGGTCATATCAACCTCAACAAACAAACCTCTGGAATGGGGTGAGTGTTGCTCTTAACCTTGCCATTGAGGGGCTAAGGTGAAGCAGATGAAAGGATGAAGTGAGGATGAGACCTCACAGCTCTTATCCCTGGCCTGGGAGAGCTTAAGACAAGAATGTGTGGGTTCAGAAAGTGGGAACCCTTCTACACATTTAAAACTGACTCAACTGTACAATTGTACGAGATCTTGGGTTTGTATCTGCAATGCATCAACACAGTGGTGTGAGCAAAGCAGATGACACACTGAATAGTGGGGGATAAATTGCATATCCCTACCTTCCACCAATTGCCTCTTCACTTAGGAGGACTTTGACTCTATGCAAGGACAAAAGTAAACAGTCACAAACATTGCCTCTTAAGGAGGACTTCAGACAGTTGCCTGGCCAAGTAACAGGCCAGGTCTTCCAGACTACATGAAGACAAAGAGACATACCTCAATGCAAATTGCTTATACAAGCAAAGCAAAGCAAAAGTTCACAAGGAACTAAAAGCAACTAAAGTACCTGAAATCAGTCAAGCACAGTTAGTATACAAGTCAGAGTTAAATCAAAATGAAACAGACATCAACCAGTCAACACAAGCAAGTGAATGTGCAAGGCACAAGGCTTAAGGCATGTGAGCCAAGCCACCTACAAAACAAACAAGTTAGACAATGATATTCAAGCAAGCTCAATCAAATTGTAATGATCTCTTTGAAGCATTTGTAGCTTAACCTGAAAACATAAGCTCAAAAGTGAGTACCAGGACCACTAGGGCAAGCCTAGGGTCAAAAATAAATGAGAAAGTCAAAACAGCAAGGGATATCCAATCAAAGTCAAGTTTAAACATTCAAGAAACAAACTCAATTGGGTTCACATTCATATCAATCACTATCATCATTTCATGAACCATTTAGGTCAAAGTATGGCAAACAGAAGCTCATAGAAGTCAACAGCAAGACTTGCATCAAAAGCAAACTAAAACATTTCCAAAAATCACCAAATAAATCATGGTCACTCCTAACACATAGCATGGTAGGCATGTCAAATTTCATCTCATTTGGACAAGTGGAAGGCAGTCAATGAAAATCAGAAAGTTAAACCAAGTTCAAGCATGCACAATGAAGGTCAACAAACATGAGTCAACTTCAAAAAATCAAAACAAAATGAAAACAGATGAGAAATGAATGAGATTAACACCAATGCAAAGCTCAAGATGTCTAGTTATCACATATGAAATTTCATGGTCATACAATATGGTATGAGAATTTCCCAAAGGATTTGGAAACATGTAGCACAAAAAGTCAACAATTGACTAGGCAGGGAAGAAAAATCTCAAATAAATGGAAAAACAGCACAATTAATTCCAAGAAAATTCACACATGAACTAGACATGTAAGGGAGGGATCATGCAAAATTTGGGGTCATTTGGATGCCAGGAAGCAAGTTAACAAAATTCATGAAAATGCACATTCATGTTGTGACACCAAATGTGACACCTTACTTCAAAAAATCATATCACACAAACCACAAATGATAAATTCACAAACTCTACACCAAAATCACCATGAGTGTGTCTAGTTTAAGCACAAAAAATTTGGGAGCCATTGGATACATTCTCATCATTTCACAATTGATTTGGCAAAGTGTACAAAATTTGGTCACATGTCACAAACCCTAGCACCATTTTAAAACCACTCATCCAAAAATTCTGGAAAAATAATGATAAAAAAGTAGAGATCATGATGAACACAACACAAAAAATCCCATTCAAATTGGATTAAAATTGAGGAACTTATGATTTTTGCAAGATGGCCATGGCAAGTGAAATAAAAAATGAAATTAAATGAATTAATATTGAAATTTAATGGACCGGATGGCATATTTGTAATTAAGGATGCCACTAACTTAAACGACAGCGTTTTGGAGGGTGAAAAGAAATGTTTTGATTGGCTCTGGCAATGAAACCACGCCTTGTACGTGAATGAAGAAAAAAACTGGAAACAAGGCTGGGGTTCACTGTAGCAGCAAGAACATCATCTTCTCAAAACCGTGTTTTCCATAAAATTTCCAGAAACTCAAATTGGATGCACACAAATGTTCATCTAATCATGGCAAACAAGAATCCATCAACCATTTTCATTAAAACCTTGTATGTATCATGAATCGAGCACAAACATAAACCAACATCAAACTTGTTTTCAGCATAACTCGAGCAATAGTCCATCATTTTCAAAAACACACATACCACGAGACTCAGCATGGAGAGACCTATCAGAAACATCTCATGATTTTTGAAATAGAGAGGGTCGAAATCTTACCTATTTTTGAAGCAGAATGAGAAAAAGTTGTTGTTTGGTCCTTTTAGCCTGAAACAGATGCTCCTCAGGTCTTCAAGTGATGAGTGTTGGAAGTACTTTGCTCATTGATGCTTGAAATGGAGGGACACGAGTGCTGTTATGGAAATTGCTTTGAGGAAAACCAGTTGCTCCAAAGCTGTTTGTAGGTATGAAAATGCAATTGTAATCAGCTCAAAATGATGCTTGGACTGTGTTTTAGGCAAGGCAGGGTTTGGTGACTTGGGAGTTTTGACAGAAAATGACAAGTGTAAGAGCAAGGTCAATGCAGTTTTTTCTAGGATGAGTGAGCCATGGCTTTGTGTTTGTTGGTTAGGTTATGCTTTTCACTGTGGGAGTCTTGACAGCTTTTAGCCAAATGCCAAGCAGGGTCCATTCTTGAGGGAGTGGATTTTTTGTATGCTTGATGTGTTTCAAAAAGTGACAGAACAAAATGATCCAAAGCCCTGCTGTTTTGTGTTGCTGGTGGTTTTTGAACAGCACTTGCAATCTTGACAAAATGCCAAGCAAATCAGTTTTTGCATCAGTTGAAAATGGTTGGTCTGTTGTTATGTTGGCTGCTATTCTGAGCTTTTTTGACAGCAAAATGGTGGGGAAAATGTGGTCTCAAGCAGGGCTTAGTTCCTTGGGTGTTTGGACAGAAGAATGAAAAGGCAAATAGCAAGGTCAATGCAGTCCTGTCTAGGATGAGTGAGCCATGGCTTCCTTGCTGCAGTTGGATGGTGGCTAGCAGGGTTTGAAAACACAAGGCAAGGCTCAGGTTTTGTTCATTGTGAGTTTTGGAAGTTTTACCGTTTTTTGAAGAAAATGCTCAAGTCAGTTTTTAATGAATGAGTGAAGTTCAATGGTTTTTTTTCTGTTGGATGTTGTGACAGATTTTTTTTCAAAAATGAGTGCCAAAGCAAGGTGGATAAGTCATTTTTCTCTGCAGTGTGTTGGCTTGTGGCTGCTGCCCTTGTCCTTGACAGAAAAGTGGTGCATCCAAACTGCTGTTGGACAGTACGAGGCATGGTTGCAAGATGTGGTAGCATGGTGAAATTGTACTTTTTTGCCAAATTTCAAGCAAGTTAAAGAATGGCTTTATGTACTGCATAATTGAGCTTGCAAACATGTTTTAAATGACATTTCTGAGCTGTTCCAATTGGCCAAATGTTAGAAAAATGTTTATATCAAAAAGTCAAACATTGGTCAAACTTGCATTTAAATGAGATAGGTCAAAAAATGCCATTTTGATTGGTGAAGTTTTGGCTCATGAAATTTATATTTTTGGAAAGAGGGGATCAAATGTGACTTGTAGGAAAAAACCCCACCAAAATTGGCCAAATGGTTTGAGAGATATGGCCCTTTGAAGTTCAAGATTTTCTGAAATCGATTCGATCATAACTTGCCAACCACACATGGGAATTAAGAGTTCTTGGACTTTTTGGAAATGGGAGAACAAGATCTTCAACTTTCATGTTGGGCAAAAATTCATTTGGAGCTTGTATCATGATGTAGTTTTGAGGATCAAGACTTTCCATTTTTGGTAAGTTTCAGTTACAGGCCCAGTTTCCATTTTTGGAAACTTTTGATCTGGCTTCAAATTCTTCCATGGTGGTGTTTGACATGATATATGAGGCCTATTTGGACATGAATGAGCTCTCACAAACCAATTCCAATCATCAAATCACTGATTAAATGGACAGTTGACCAACAGTTGACTTTTAGGGTTTCTGACTGTCTGCTCATTGACTGATGACTTCCAAACCCTAATTCCTTGAGAACTTGACTTCAAATGATGTCCCAAGTTGTATGAACTCTTGATTATTGATCATGGTGCCCAAATTCCACAAGAATGGCCACCATCCACTGCCTTGACTGACTGTTGACTTTCTTTGACTTTTGACTGTCTGTATATGAACTGATGACCTCTGAGCCTTCAACCCTTGACATGAACACTTCAAATGGACCTCCAAGTCATGTGAACTTGTTGGACAAACCCTAGGGCCTTGGCTCCTTGAGAATTGTGCTTGTTTGCTTGGTTGACTGATCTCCTGATCAGTTTGACCTAATTTCTTGATTGGCTTGCACTTGAGGCAAAAGAGGCAATGCAATGCTATGCAATGAACCATGACATGCTATGACCTAATATGAAAATGTATGCTTAATGATAGGTGCAAATTTGAGGTGCTACAATATGCATGAAAGGCTAGCGATCTAGATTGCCATTTTCATCAGAAGTGGCTCCAAGAGCAAAACATGCTTTGGGAGTAGTGCATTCTGATGTATGTGAACCATTTGAAGTACCTTCAATTGAAGGAAACAAGTATTTTGTGTCATTTATGGATGAGTTCACAAGAATGATATGGATAACACTCATCAAGTTTAAGCATGAGGTGTTTGTTGAGTTTTAGAAGTTCAAGATGAAGGTTGGAAAACAAAGTAGTCAGAAGCTGAAAGTTCTCAAAACAGATGGTGGATATGACAACAACTCATCAGGGTTAAGAAGGTTTTGTGAAGAGAATGGAGTTGAACATGAGATGACTGCTCCATATATGTCGCAACCTGCGAAAAAAACCGGCGAAAAAAGAAAATGACAAAAGAGTCGCCACCGTGCGTTATTTATCCCAAAGGAGGGAAAGGAAACGCTTGAAGTAAACCTGGAAAAAGGAAAGGAAAAGACAAGGTCTCGCAACCAAATCTTGGGTTCGGGAGCCGGTTATGCGAAGGGAAGGTATTAGCACCCCTACGCATCTGTAGTACTCTACGGGATCCACTCTTGTTGTTCTTGTCTAAAGGGTGTGGGTTTATCTAATGTACTATTTACTAAAAGAGGGGTCAAAAGAAAATGACTCGCACGGATGTCGCATCCACTGCATACGTATCTCATCTGAATATGAGAATCAGAGTCTTCGTAGTTCGGCTACCTAGGGGTTAAAGAGGAGTGTGCTCGCTAAGACATCGCGTCTTATGCCTACGTATCTCATCTGGAATGAGAATCAGAGCAAGTCGTAGTTCGGCTAACTACGAGTTAAGGGTTGTGTTTTTGGGGTGAACGGCGTTACTATGCAATCTACCGGATGCTCGACCTTTGGAGACTTACTCGCCTGTAGTAGAAGGAGTTAACATGTTCTTAGGAGAAGAAAAATCAATGAGTTTGTTTGTGTTTTAGGGGTGCCCATGCAAAAAGGAAGTCCTAGACGAAGGAACAGTGCTACCTTAATTGACATGCAAACGAGAGACTATACGAAGCCTAGCAATCCTATGGGGGGACGATCACACCATCCAAACATGCATAAAGTAAACACGCCAACAAGGGGGCTCAAACATACGTGAGTAGGGCTTTAGTCAAGAGGGGTCATATCAACCTCGACAAACAAGCCATGTAAAGGTATCAAATGGGCTCTTAACCACTGACATTGAACGTCAGGGTGAGCAGATCAAAAGGGTAATGAGGATAAGACCTCATAGCTCTTAACCTTGGACAGGGTGAGCTCATGACAAAAAGTGGGGATTCAGAAAGGTGGAACCCTCTCCAATGACGACCGAACAAAAGATCTTAGGCTTTTGTTCTGAAGCATCGACACGTAGTGTGAGCATAAAGAACGACACACTGAATAACGGGGGATTGACTACTAATCCCTTTTATCCGTCAATTGCCTCTTCAGGGAGGTCTTTAGCATTGGTGCCTCTTCTTGGAGGTCTTTAGGCACAAATGTAAACAAACAAAAGAAAACATTGCCTCCTACTGAGGTCTTCCAGCTAAGAAAGTAGTAAAATGCGGGAAAGATGTAAAAGGGGTCGGAAGATCTACCCCACGGACAAAGATCCGAAGTAACAACAACTAAAGAACCGAGAAACCCAAAGATCTCTCAAGCTGGCATCATCAAAGAAAGCAAGTCAGTATAAGTAATTGGAATAGATGTACAAGTGGTATCCCACAAATAAAGTGGAATACCAAGCAAGCTATCTCCTCAAGGATCATGTGAGCCCTCACAAAAAACTCAACAAACGGGTTAGAGAAACAAGATAGGGTGCAATCAAGAGTTGCACCAAACAGAAGAATCATAGCAACAACAGTGTCAGGTGAACAGTGCACGGATGCAATAGAAAGCCTGTCAACGGACAAAGCACAGATTAGAGAGCAAAAAGCAGCTACTGTCGCGATCGCTACTGCTTCTCCCAACGAAGGCTTAGCGAAGCTTCGCTGCAGGCTCGCCTAGCGAAGGTGCTAGCGAATGCCTGTGGGTTCTGGATTTTTCATGGATAACAGTATGATTTCAGAGATTAAGTGATCGAACATTCAAGGCATTGTTTTATACATTCATGCATATCTAAACCCGTGGGCAAAAACGAGCAATGCCCACTCTTCCAAATTTACCCCTAATACCTCATACATTTAGAGATTTCAAATTGAAGGCATAAAGTAAGGGAAATAAGGTGAACCTGATTGGAGAGATCGAGTGAAATTGAATTGCACCCTTGGGTTTGCAGAACAATCTTATGGTTTATATGAGATGGGATTGGTTCTGTGTAGATGAGTTCCCTTCAGTGTGTATGGAGGCTGCTCTGAATCCTGTTAGCTTTTCTCCTTCCTTCTAGTTTGTCTGCCAGGGTAATAGGAATGGCATACTGTTTGGCTCAATGAAATTCTGAATTTATAACCTGATTTTCGTGGCTTTGTAGGCTCAAATGAGAGAGGTCAAAGCCCAAGATTTTCTGTTATATTTTGAAAACGCGTGAGGTTCGCCTAGCGAAGGATTTGCTCGCCTAGCGAGCATGACAGTTCAGTTCGCTTAGCGAACCATGTTGTTCGCCTAGCGAGCATGACAGCTCAGGCTCTGCTTTTTGCTCCTTCAAGATTAGCATTTTGACTGATGAATAGACCCCATTTGAACATGTTGGAAGTATCTCAAGCCATTCCCTTGTGTTGACTGATCACCCAGATAGGACCCACAAAGTGTCTTGGATGATATTCAAGCTTCTTGGATCTAATTCTGATGGACATGATGAAATGCAATATGAAATGTTAAATGACCTAAAAATGAATGCATGAATGAGGGGGGGGGGGGAATTTGAGGTGCTACAATATACTCCACAACACAACGGTCTTGCTAAAAGAAGAAACGGGACTATGCTTGGTATGACAACGAACATGCTGAAGGAGAATCAGTTCCCTCACACCTTGTGGGGCAGAAGTTGTTACCACTGCAACATATATGCTCAACAGGCGTCCAACCAAGAAGCTGGAGGAAATTGTTCCTTTTGAGAAGTGGACTAGAGATAAGCAAAATGTGAGTCTTTTCAGAGTATTTGGTTCTGTTTGTTACAAACATGTTCCAAGTGCTACTAGAAAGAAGCTGGATGATAAGCAAAGTAATGTTATTGATTACGTTCCATAATACAAGTGCTTATAAAATTTATTATCATGTCACCAACAAAGTTAAAATTAGCAGAGATGTCATTGTAAAGGAAACAAAAGCATGGGATTGTAACAAGTCTCAAACTAACTATGGTGCAGTATCAATCAAGAAAAAAGTGTGGCTGAAGGTCATGAAAGAAGAACTTGAGGCTATAGAATAAACAAGACTTAGGAGCTGACTGGGCTTCCAAAGAACAAGAAAGACATCAGTGTGAGATGGGTTTACAAGTTGATATTGAAGTCAGATGGATCAATTGGCAAACACAAAGCAATGTTAGTAGCTAGAGGATTTCTAAAAAAATATGGATTAGATTACTTTGAGGTGTTTGCACTTGTAGCTAGGCATGAAACAATCAAATTGATGATTGCTATAGTTGCTAATAGAAATTGGCCTCTGATGTATTTAGATATGAAATCTGCATTTCTGAATTGTCCTTTACAAGAGGAAGTTTATGTGTCACAACCTCTTGGATTTGTGAAAAATAATCAAGAAGTGATGGTGTATAGTTTGCATAAAGCCTTGTATGGACTGAAACAAGCTCTTATAGCTTGAAATATGAAAATATATTCATTTTTCAAGCTTCAAGGATTCAGAAAATGTGAGATGGAGTATGGTGTTTATGTTCAACATACATTTAATAGCAATATGATTATGGTGTGTCTCTATGTTGATGACATATTGGTAACAAGGAGTTGTTCATATGAGATAGTCAAGTTCAAGAAGGTGTTGATGAATGCATTTTAGATGATTGATGTAGGAAATATGGTATATTTTCTAGGGATGGAGATTTTGTTCAACATACATTTGATAGCAATATAATTTTTTGCACCAGCTGAAGTATGAACTTAAGCTTCTGATGATATTTGAGCTAATAAATAGCAAGCCTGCAATCACACCTGCTGAAATAAATCACAAGTTGTATTCTGATGTTGAGGGTGATGGTGTAGATGCTACAACTTTTAAACAGTTGGTGGGCTCATTGAGATATCTCCGTAACACCATACTTAACATCTGATATGCAGTTGGAATAGTGAGTAGGTTTATCAATAAATCAAAGTGGTCACATTACCAAACTGATGTCAAGATATTGAGGTATATTAAGGGGACTCTAATGTATGGAGTTTTGTTCCCTTCTGGTGCTAAATCTGAACCAAAGTTGATATGTTATTTAGACTCTGATTAGTATGGAGACAAAGATGACAGAAGAAGTACTTATGGATATTTCTTCAAGTATCGCAGAGGTCACATTTCTTGGTGCTCAAAGAAGCAACCGGTGGTTACATTGTTAACCTGTGAAGCTGAGTACATTACAGGTGCTTTGTCTGCATGTCAAGCTATTTGAATTATGAGCTTATTGTAAGATCTAAAGATCAAGGTGAGCAAGTCTTTAAGGTTAATGATTGATAATAAACCAGCTACATGCCTTCCCAAGAATCTAGTGTTGTACGGAAGGAGCAAGTACATTGACACGGAGTTCCACTTTATGTGTAATCAGGCTCAGAATGGAGTGCTTGAAGTTGTTCATTGTAGCACTCAGAAGTAACTTGCAGATGTGCTGACTAAAACTATCAATACTGAACACTTTATCCATTTGAGGAATGGAATTGGTGTTGTTGATTTTACTCTTGAATGTGGGTTAAGGGATGGTGTTAAAGTGTAATCCAAATTCACATTCAAGTTGCATTTATATTTAATTTGAGTTTTATTTAGTGGTTTTTATAATATAAAAATTGAACTCAAGTTCAGTTTGTAGCAGAATTTTCATTGTAACCTTCAGTTGAGAGTAAAATTAGTTAGAAGTTTCACTCTTCCATCATCTTCTTATTCTTCATTCTTGTGCACAAACAAAATTAAGTTTTGACACTTAATTTTATACTTTCATTATTTTACGAAGTGTCAACCGAACTAGTTTGACCTTTTATCTCTTTAAATACATACAAATGTGATATTAAAAACTCATATATGGTACTATATGATCACTTGCATGAAGTTATATGATCACTAGCATCGAACTTCACTATCCAAGAAACTAACGTGGATTTAGTCAAAGAGAAACATCGCACCCGCATTATTTCTCATCACGGCCACAGTGTGACGTGCACACACGATGTCAACATCACGGCCGCTAGAAATCCATAGGCAAAATCAGTTTTTTGTTCTTCTTATCTTTAACTTTTTCATTATGTCCATATTTCTCACTCTTTTGCGACTTTGTTCAATTCTTCCACACTTTGGTTTTGCTTTTGCTCATAATTCCACTATTTTGTTTGATTTTTGCTCGTAAGATTCCTTAATGACAAAGTGTCATCAAGAAGCAAAGTGGTTGGTTGTTAAATTGACATCACCATCGATTTGAAGTCAAGGTGGGGAATTTTGTAATATACCTTAAAACCTCAAGTGATAAAAAAATATTTTGGTACTGACATATTTTCAGGATTGGGCATGTTTAGGTTTTGGTAGTTTTAAATGAGTTTCTCTCATTTTTGTAATACAAGTTGTAGAAGTTGTATAAGGTAGAAATCCTAGTGAGAAACAAAGGGTAAAATGCCTTAGAATTATATTCTAAGAATTTTGGAAACCTTTTGGGGTTATGAAAGGGATTGGTAAAAAGTTTAAACACCTTGTGTTTGTGTAATTCCTATATTGAAAGTTGGAGAAATTGGAAAACACTTGGGTAGAAAATAGGGTTTATTTTTGGTAACTCTAAATACTATTTTATTGTAACTCATATTGTAATCTCGTGTACACTACTACAAATAATATGTTATACGAAAAAGCTTTCACATCGGCCAACAAATAACTGAGGTATATGTCCAGGGAGCGCCATGATTAATTTTTTTTTAAAATATATACAACTTATTCCCTTCGTTTTGGAAAAAAACAGAGGGAATGGATCTACAAGGAACCTCGCTCCGAATCCTAGTTACTCGATATTCTATTTTTTTATTTATTTTTCAACTATCTTAGGGACCAAACTGCATTTTCTCAGTTGGTGCCATTCTCTTTTCCCTATTTTTAATTTATTTTGAATTTTACTAAATTAATATTTTCAAATGCTCTTATTTTTCTATTAATTTTTTTATTAAAAAAATTGTATTTACCCTCAGTTACTTTTCCCAACCGATGGGTAATATCATTTACATGAATTTCCTAGAAAATTATGGTTTTTTATTTTAAATTTGTTTACTCCCTCGGTTATCCCTTATAACCGATGTGAAAGTTTTTTGCGTGAATATTTCACAAAACTAGACTTTTAATTTTCGTTTACCTATTAACACTCATTGTTCATCGTCAGTCTCTTAAAAAATCTAGGCGATTTTCATCATCATGAAAACTCATATTCTATCATCTCTTCCAACATGTCTCTTCCAACATCAACTCGAACATCATCTCTTCCAACCTAACTCGAACGAAGCTTCGTCATCAAATTTTCGGCCCGTAACTCACTTTATCTAGTATTAGTTTGATAAAATGATGTCACTTACTACTGAGATATTTATACAAATGTTGTTTTTCTTGAATAATGTTAGTTTGAGAAAATGGTGTTACATACTGACCACTTAAAAGTTTTTTCCTTGAATAGTGTTAGTTTGAGAATATGTTGAATGTGTGTTCTTAGAAAGTGTACCATGAGTAATATAGTTCATATGCATTAGGTTCCTTAGCAAATATTTATTGATTTGAGTAGTATAGTTCTTGGTTTACACAAAGATGGGTGATTCTACCAGCACCTCTTATACTAACACTGATACAACATTTGTTATAACCTCTTCTAATACTAAATGTTAAAGAAAAACTAGAGGTGCCACGATGTCAACCAAGGTGAAAAATTCCACGAAAGCGATGTTCGCTTCCTGGTTGATTTTTGTCCAAAAACTGGTATGACTTTTGGTGAACATGCAAATAGTTTTAGGGGTTATGTGTCACTACAAGTTAGAAGCAAACTCAACATTTTGATAGATAATTGGCATGGAGTTCATGATGAGTTGAAAGATCACTTATTGACAGATATTACGGTATTTATGTTAAATTTTATGATTTGTTTTACAAGTAGAGATGACCATCTATTTTTTTGGTTTAATATTAATATCAACTTTATTATATAAACGTAGGAATTTTTTATTATTCTAGAGGATGATATGATGAAAAAGAAATGGATTGGATATGCTGGTGAGCGTTGGATGGGATTTAGAACAGAGCTCACAAGTGATTATATTAAAAAAACAAAGCATAACTTAGAGCCTTCGTACATGATGTATTCATATATTGATAAGAAGGTTTATGAGGAGTTTTCCAAGTCTCGTAGGTCTCCTAAATTATTGGCTAAGATTCAAAAAGGAAAGTAGAATAGATCAAGAAATATTTATTCACATAGATTGTCTCGTGGGAGATATGATAAGCTAGAGCAAATAATGATTAAATAAAATAGAAAACAAAGATAACAAGAGTTGGGAGATCCTTCTAAAATCCTTGATCTCATCCCATCTCCCCCATCAAGCCATGCAAAATGGAAGAGGGCTCTTCAAAGACCAGGAGGCGAGTTCACATTATAGGCTTCACATGAAATTACTGGAAATATTGTAAGTAGATACTTTTTTCAACATTGCTTATTTAAATTAATTCAATTTAGTAAAGATGAACTTTTATATGTGTTGTAGGATTAACTTATTTAAAAATCCAAAGATGATATCTTTGTTCCACAAGAAATTCATGACATCTTGGTTGAAGTGATTGGAACAAATGAGCACGGTGGGTGTGTTTGTGGTCTTGGAAAAGGCGTCGTCTTGAGGTTATTTTTTGTAACATTGCAAACAAGTAACAAAGTAATCCTTAAGAAACAAATTAAAGAGATAAGTGGACTTAGGAGACGTGATAGAGTATGACTTAAGAGGAACGTGAGAGGGTACCTCTAGAGGAGCGAGAGAGGTTGTTGAATGAGGTGTGGGATAGGTTCTAGAAGGAGCGAGAGAGATTTGGTGATGATGAGCGCGAGAATTTGACCGAGGAAATGTGGGGGAAGTGTATCCGCGATGTTATTGAGGTAAGTATAAGTTTAGTTTAAAAAGTTTGTGCACATATGAGCATCTTGGCCAATTCAAAAATTGATGGACTTAGAGGAAAATTTGATGTTTTACCCTTAAAGGAAGTTGTATAGGAGTTCAAATGTGACATTTGGCTCGAAGTAGATTCAAAAACTGTTAAGAAATGAGAGAGTTAAGGTGTTTGGACCAAGTGGCATGCCATACTTGATTTTAGGCCAACCATACATGTCCCAACTTATGACTTCTTGCCATTTCTTGCATCCAAAGGCCTAATGATAAACACTTGAATACCAAATGAAAGAAACTTGATTGTCCTTTGAAGAATATTTATAATTGTTGGAAAATTGGATGAAGATGGCATGGAAATAAACACGTGAACCATACATGAATCAACTTTGACATCATGCACCAAATTTGAACTTCTCTTGATCAAATAATGTTGAATGAGGCTTGACATGAATGTGACATAAGATTATAGGTCATTCCTTAAAGTAGAAGCTCTTGTGGACCACTTGTTGATTAAACTTTGACCTTGGGAAACCTAACCCTACTTTAGAAACCAAGCTTGATACTTTGATTGCAAGTCCATACCTTGTACAATAAGAAAAATGAAACAACATATATTTTTGTATTTTTAATAAGGTTATCAAAGTTAGAATGTAAGCAAGCAAAAAGATAAAAGAAAAACACAAAGGATGCTTGATGATCTCCCTCTAAGGAAAATCTAAAGAGGTGGAGATTATGAGGATACCATGCTTGTGATCTTGGTTGGAATGCAAATGATATGATAGGTGGAATCTTAGGGGTAAAATTAGGGTATGACAGAATGTCTAAAAGATAAGTTGTCATTTGAATTGCATGATTCCAAAAAGACGTGGGAATAGAAGACTGAGCTAGCATAGTACGTATCATATTATTAATGGTTCTTATTTTTCATTCTTCTTTCCCATTTTGTGAGGATGTGTGGGGACAATAGAAACGAAAAACAAGACCATGATCAGTCCAATACTTGCAAAATAGGTCATTATTATATTCACCGCCATTGTCACATTGACATTTTGCAAAAGTTGTGTGCTAATAAGGTTTGTGAGTGACGTGAACGTTTCAAATACTTGGGATTTTTTGCTAATAGGAAAGGTCCACAAGAAATTTGTGAAATCATCCAAAAAATAATACATATTATTTATAACCAACACAACTTAAAATCGGAGACGTCCATAAATCACTATGTAAAATAGCAAAAGACATCAAAGTGATAGTTTGAGAATTAAAAAATGGCAACTTAACATGTTTTCATAAAATACAAGAGTAACAAATAGCATAAGAATTAAGAGGCTCACAACACATGAACTTATTACTACGAAAGGAATGCAAAACAAAAATGCCAGGGTGACCAAGACGGTTCTGCCTGAGACTGGAAGTAAGACCGACAAAGTCTGAGGAAGTGGTGACTAGATAGAGATCACTACGACTGTCAAATCTCATGAGAGTGATCCCCGTTTGGAAATCAGATATAGTAAAGGCAAAATGAACAAAGGAAACATAGACATTGTTGTCAGTGGCGAGTCGTCACACAAAAATTAAATCTGTAATAATTTTTAATTATTAAATTTTTAATAATTTGATAGAATAAAATATTTTGTTATAATTTTTCATAACTAGTTTATTGTAATTAGAATATTTTGTCATAATTAGTTTCTTGTAATTATGTTATATCATAATTAGATAGTTGACCAAATGA
Source organism: Lathyrus oleraceus (assembly GCF_024323335.1). Classification (NCBI taxonomy): domain Eukaryota; kingdom Viridiplantae; phylum Streptophyta; class Magnoliopsida; order Fabales; family Fabaceae; genus Lathyrus; species Lathyrus oleraceus. Next base: position 148,356,208 of record NC_066580.1, read on the forward strand.
TATATATATTCTCTTCACATGAATGAGATACGCAAGGATTCCAATTATATACAATATTTTGTCATAATTTTATTTTTTCTTAATAAAATATTTACATACTTATCTTTATTTATATATGTAAGATAAGTGGAATCCATGTGTTTCTCATTCATGTGAGTAGAATATATATACATCATTTAGTCAATTATCTAATTATTACACAACATAGTTATAGAAAACTAATTATGAAAAAATATTCCAATTACCAGAAACTAGTTATGACAAATTTTAACAAAATATTATATTCTATTAATGCGGGTCCAAAATAGAAGGGATCGCAACAACAAGCCAAGGGATGAAGGTTGGGAAGCTAATAAAGATGAATTGTGCCAATCTGGGGCATAATGGGTTGGCCATTATGGCATTCAACAAAGGCTCATACAATAGATATGTGCTCAATTCTAAAGGTGTGGACCTCTTTCTTTGTTCATACTCTCGAGGCTACCTCAAACACTTTAGAGTTTATTGTAAAATTAGTCTTTGGTTTGCAGGTAATAATGCATAATGAGTCCATCAATGTTGGGCTCCTGATTTTTTAGAACGTCATGGCCATGGCAAATGCACCATTGTGTGCATGTGGCCACTTTTGTATAATTAATGAATTATGCAGGTCGACAAATGTATGAATTCAACCAGGGATGACAAGCTCTTACTAATGCTCTCAATCAACCTTGTTTTTATACGCATGATGCCAATAGGCTTGTAACACCTCAAAATTTGCCCTCCTCTTCTTGGGACTAGTTTGACATATTGCATTTCATATTTTAAAGCATTAGGCATTGCATTTTTGCATATCATCTGAAAGTGAGAAAGCCATCCTCCAAAGTCTTTTCAGAAGATAGAGAAAGTTACATGATTCAAGCCTGGGGGGTTCTATGAATTGATGATCAACCATCTGAGGGTTGGCACTTCAATTAGGGTTTCCTGATCCTTCAAAGGTCCTTGAGCATCATCTTGTTTGCAAGGATATATTACCATCATCATGGTTTTATCATCATCAAGGATTTCATTGTGCATCTTCAAGTTCCTTTGGATTAGGGTTTTGACCTCTGGTCAACCCTAATCAATGCCATTCTTTCAACCAGGGTTTTTCAAAGAAAGGAGGTATTTGCTGATGATGAGGATCACATGAGTGTCATATTGAGCTTACATGAGTTAGGGTTTCATTTCTGAGCAATTTCCCCAAGTGGTGGAGGCTCAAGCTGATCAGGGCATGTCAAGGTCATCTGAGGACCACGAAAGTCAACTGTAAAGTCAATTGAGGGCTATGAGTTGGGGGAATGAGTTTCAACACTTCAATCATGTTCAAAAGAGGTCCATTTGTCATTTCAAACATCTATCTTGAAGATTTTGAAGTCATGGCAAAAGTTTCCAAAAATGGAAAGTGGCCTGTAATTTCAAGTTTCCAAAAATGGCAAGTTTTACGTCCACATTCAACTTGACTTTTCAACATCAAAGAAGATTCAAATGGATTTTTGGTGAACATCAAAATTGAAGATCTTTCTCTCCCCTTTTCAAAAAGTCCAATTTCATGTCCATCTGATAATTGGTTGAGAAATTATGGCCAGATGATCACAAAGCATGCATGGAAGTTCAAAATGCCATAACTTTTGATTCAAAACTCCAAATTGGTCCACTCTTTTTGAAAAATGCTTGTCTTGACCAATACTTTCCAAATGAATCTTTACCTTGCATGGAAAAAGCTCATAGGATCACCTATCCACACATGTGCAAAATGGAGGGAAACTTCATAATTCAAATTTGGTTGACGCTACAAACAAAATACCACTTCCATTGTGTTTATTAGATGGTTTTAAGTGAAATCCAAGCATTGCATGAGATTTGGCACATGCTACATGGCCATGCAAGCTCACTTTGGCATTTTTGTAAAAACATTTCATATTTCCCTAATCATGTATTAACCAAGGCTTAATTGTTATTTGAGTGTGATTAAGGGATCATATATAAGCTAAATCATAACAGAATTTGCTCATAACTAACTTTTGAGATCTAGAATTTTCATTTCCCTCCAATTTTTCTCTCACTTGGATTTTCATTTTTCTACACACAAACACCTAATATTTTATGAGATTCTTGATCCTCATGGAATTTGGAGCAAGATTCATCCATCATTCATGGCAATTGAGCAAGATCTTGAGCAGAACAAGTGCATGAACATCTTGATGGAAGCTTGAAATTCAGCTAGATCTAAGAGGTTTTAGTGGATTCTTTGCACACAAAGCTTCAAGGCACGCATAGAGGAGTTGATCTAGAGCTGGAGGAAGCTTGAACACGTGAATTTGAAGGACTGCATCTCAAGTAAGTGAAATTTCGACCGTCTCATTTCTCCAATTTCTTGCCATGATTAGGAAGATCTCGCATCACTGAGCATGCTGATATAATTTATTTTGAAAATGGATGGATATTGATCAAGATATGTTGATTTAAAGTTTGGTTGTTGATTATGTTTTGCCTCGATCCGTTCAATCCATGAGTTTTTAGGCTTAATGAACATGAGATTCGTGATCTACGTTGAAAAACCTTTCCAATGGTGTATAACATGTCCATTTCTGGAAAAATTCCATGAAGCTTCGCCGTGTACACGGTCGGAGAAGACGACCGGAGAGTTATCTCCGCCGTCTAGTTTGCTGCTTAGGGTTTATGTCCACCATGTATGCTCGTGTGGCCTTGCGTGCCGCTTTCGTTGGCTCTCGTTCACTTGACCGTGCCTGCGTGGTGTTGACTGCTGACTGGGTTGCCACATGTATTAATGAAACGATGCGTTTCATTGAGCGCTCTTTGATCCTTGGCACGCGAAAGTTCGATCCTTGGCCTGTGTATTTCTGAATTTAATTGTTGCATTTTCTTCTTAACCCTGCCTGGCGTGAGTTCGATTCTTGGCATGGCATTTTCAGATTTTGTTTGAATTATCTTTTGACCTAGCGTGCGCATGTTCGATTCCTGGCGTTGGCATGTGTTTCTGATTTAATTTGAGTGCTTTTGTCAACCTTAGAGCGTGTGTTCGAATCCTGTTGATGAGCATATGCTGATTTTGTTTGAATTGGTATTTACCTCTCATTTCATTATTTCCATTTTATTTCAAATATTTCATGCAACTTCAAAAATCCATAAAAAAATAGTAGAAATATTCAATTTGATCCAAAAAAAAATTCACATGATTGTTTAAATGTCTAGTATTTTTTCATATGACTTTCATGATTTGTTGAGTTCTGAATTTTTATTTGTTGATTTTTGATTGGACATTGTGTTATATTGATATGTCATAATGAATACTTTGTAAAATGCTCATTGTTGATCCAATTAATCTGAAATTTGGTATGCTTGATGTTAACATGTGATATGATTTTCTGGCTTTGGTTTGGAATTTTTATCATACGCCATCACTGTTTTGGACACATGAACATGTAGTGTGACAATTTGTGTCACATTCTTGACTTTGCACTTGTGCATTTTCGTTCATACACCATTTGAGCTCTTCTGGATTTAATTTTTGGTATGATGCTTGTTCATAACATGATAAACTCACATAAAAAATTTCATGATCATTGGATTCTTTTCTGATTTGATATGGATTTTCTCATTTGGATGTCCATTTTATGCACCTTTGCTTGTCTTTGTTTTATGTTGATCATTTGATGCTTGTGCCTTATGAATTGGTCTTGATCCTTTTGAGGACACCTTCTTGTTTGTTTGAATGTGCTTCATGTGAAATATTGACTTCTGTTTTGGTCATTTGACTTGCTTTTGAACCTAGTCTTTGAACTAGTGTTTTTGTACATAACTAATTGAGCTTTGTGTTTCAGGTTTGAGCATTTGGCACTAATAGTTGGTTTGATCTCACCTTGTGAGATGCAAATACCTTTGATTACTAACCTTTGTTGTGTTGTAGGTCCACTGATGTGATGAACTCACTTGAGTGCTTTCACTAATGACTTGCATTGTGTAGATATTGGAAAGTCCCACTGTTGTTGTCTGTTGGTTTTCTGAATACAATATTAACTGTTTGGCTTTTGTACAGGTACATTAGTTGCTTGCTAGCTTTGGTTTTGCTTAAGCTTTGGAGTGTGGTTGATACACCACTAAGGTAGCTTAGCCCTCTTACTCCATGTAGTCTGGAAGTCTTGTCACCTTTTTGGCAGGCATTTGGCTAAAGTCCTCCTTATGAGGCTCTGATTGTGTTTGTTTACATTTGTACCAAAGACCTCCGAGTGAGGCATGTTACTTGATAAGTCCTCCTAAGTGAAGAGGCAATTGACATATAGAAGGGACTAGTAGCCAGTCCCCTGTTATTCAGTGAGTCGTTCTTTATGCTCGCACCACGTGCTGATGCTCTAGAACATGTACCCAAGATCTCTGTATAGAGTCAGTCAAGTGGAATAGGGTCCCTCTTTCTGGACCCCCACACTTTCTTTGATTCAAGCTCACCCAAGCCAGGGTTAAGAGCATGAGGTCTAATCCTCATTACCATATTTGATCAGCTTCACCCTAACTCTCAATGTTAGTGGTTAAGAGCTTCAGCATACCCCTACAGTTTTGGCTTGTTTGTCGAGGTTGATATGACCCATCTTGACTAAAGCCCAACCATTTGTATGAGCCTCTTGTTTGTATATAGAGTGTGATACTTGTTCATTTGTGATTGGTGTTTATTTGCTGTTTTGAACTGACTTGCTTCCTGTGTGAGTTAGTTTCTGATTAGAGACCTCAACTTAGGGATTACTAATGGCATGACAACTTTTAGGCTCGAGTTAGTCTCCCTTTTAGTTTGTTGTTTCCCTGTTCTCTGGTTAGGAGAGAGTTTCTCCCCTGTTAAGGGGAACTACGTCGCCCTGATTCTCATACCAGATGAGATACGTAGGCAGGAGATCGCGCGAGATCTCTCTGGGCAACCTTTTCTTTTTTGTGGCAACTATTAGGCTCGAGTTCCAAACTCCCTATTAGTTTGTTGTTCACCCGTTTGTTTTTTTTAGTGTGTTCAACCTTTTTGTTTCTCTTGACGTCTCAGCGTCTCTTTGTGTTTGTGTGGCAACTATTAGGCTCGAGTTCCAGATTCCCTATTAGTTTTTCAATCCGATAACCTTTTTCTTTGGTGTTCGCTGGTTAGCGTGTGCTATTTGTTTGGAGTCGGATGTAAGTCCATGTATTGGCATTCTGTTTCCTTTTTGTTGTCAGGAGTCGGGTGTAAGTCCATGGATTGGCATTCTGTTTCCTGTTGAGTGTTTCTTTTGACGTCTCAGCGTTTCCTTTTGGTGTTTTATTTCGGTGTGCGTTAGCCGAACTACGAGTGTTCTGATTCTTCTCTGGATAGAGAGGATACGTAGGCATAGGACGCGATGTCCTAGCGAGCATGTTCCCTATTTCCCCGAACTACGTTGACTCTGATGTTTGTTTATGATAAACTACGTAGGCCCAGGATGCGACATCCTACCGAGTCCCCTTCCTCCATCTTCTTTCACATGTTTTACTATTCCAGTGTGTGCATTCCTTTGAGCAGTTTATTAGCAACCTTTTTCTATTCTTTTGAGCGTGGATCCCGTCGAGTACGACGGACGTAAGGGGTGCTAATACCTTCCCCTTGCGTAACTGACTCCCGTACCTTGCAATCTCTGGTCATAAGACCGTTCCTTTCCCTTTCTTAGGTTAGTCATGCGCTTCCTTTCCGTCATAGGATGAATAGCGTCGGTGGCGGCTCTGTAACTTGTTTTTTTCCCGCCGCTTGTTTTTCGCGTTGCGACAAGGCTCATTTCAAAGAGATGGTCAAAAAGGAGTACAAGAAGAAGGCCAAGAGTAATTTTAACATCTAAAGGTGCCGCAACAACAGGAAAACTTACACCAACATTACTAGGCTTTTGATTGTCTTCAAAGACTTGAAGAGTCTGTAGTAGACATGGTAAGTTGGGCAACTGACATTTCACCCAACTTTTACACAGAGCGGACTCAATTTGGTCAACATTTTCAGTCATACTTCAATAATTTATGAGATCACATGCCAACTCAGAACTTGAGGGAGTACAAGAGGAGTACAAGAAGAAGGCCAAGAGTAATTTTAACATCTAAAGGTGTCGCAACAACAGGAAAACCTACACCAACATTACTAGGCTTTTGATTGTCTTCAAAGACTTGAAGAGTCTGTAGTAGACATGGTAAGTTGGGCAACTGACATTTCACCCAACTTTTACACAGAGCGGACTCAATTTGGTCAACATTTTCAGTCATACTTCAATAATTTATGAGATCACATGCCAACTCAGAACTTGAGGGAGCAATTTGCGACTTCGCAGGCTATGGAAGCCTACTTCGTAGATCAAGATCAAGCAATGGATAATAGGTGAGATCAGATATGAGCGACTTGGGCTTGGAAAACTCAAGATTTTGAGGATATTGTGGATGTGATTCACCACTATATCAACCCTGACGAGATGTTATTCGGACATTTCACAATCATCTTAGATTTTAGGTTTCTTTTTCCTTTCAGTAATATTTGTACTTTTGAATTGTTAAGGAATTCAATTATTTATGTGTAATGTTTTCCCTTTTGTAAAACTACATGTGCTTCAATTGATTAACGATTTTGTTTCCATTGTGTTCTTCAGTTTAGAGAATGATGTTTTACCAATGACCAAAAGAACAAAGACAGTAGGAAAGAAGAAAAAAGAAAAGAGAAATTTAAGTTGTCAAAGAAGTTCCAAAGCGGAGAGACATGAAGAGGAGTAATATTCGATGATCCTTTACTCAATCATCAAATATCTTAGCAAGTAAGATTTGAGCTAAATAACTCCACTATTTAACTTCTTTCTTGTATGAGTGTTTGTATGATTGTTCATTTGTTACGATTTTCATTACTGATGAATTATTGTATGTTTGATTACACACTTAGGCAAGTTGTTTATTTTAACTTAATCTCTTTCTTATGTGAACTTGAAAAAGAATATATTGTATCTATTGATAAACCCTTTGAGCCTGAGCCATTCTTTACGTGGCATAGCCACATACTTAGTCGATTGACCTGAAAGAGAAATCTTAACCACATTCTTTCGGTGACAAATTTTTAGAAGTTTTACAAATTCATATGTCTAACGTCAAATGAAAAAATTTGAAGCGTAAATAAAATAAGGGCAATTTCATCTACTAATTTGGGTAACCCACACCAGGTTACTTAGCCCAATGATGGTTAAACCTCAAAAATCCGAATAAAATTTGTGTGTCTTTGATCAAAAGTCTAAATGCAAAAACATGAATAAAATGCTTACCAGCTTTCCTACCATGTGTGTGATGATTACATAGATACCTAAGTGCCTTAATGTTACTGTCTTGAATGAACGAGGATGAAAGAATTAGGATAGTGAGATTACGATCCAACAATATGATTTGAATTGGTATGCTAGGAGGGAGACTTTTGTCCGCTAAATGTGGTTTTTATTTTTATGATATCCTTGGTGTTAAAATTAGTACTTATGGAATTAACCTATAGCCGGTTCAAATTTGGAACCACACATGAGTACTAGTGTTGTTACTTTTTATGAGTCCATTTTATTTCATGTTATTGAAGGTTGAGAAAAAAAAAAAAGAAAGGGGGGTTTGAATTGTTTTGGGAATAAAAACTTTTTCAGAAATCAAAACACACAGAAACAAGAAAGGGGGGTTTGAATTGTTTTGGGAATAAAAACTTTTTCAGAAATCAAAACACACAGAATTTTATACTGGTTCGCTTGAAATTTAAAGTTACTCCAGTCCACTCGGCCAAGGTGATTTCGCCTTCAAAAAGGACTTAATCCACTAATCTTGAAAGATTACACAACCAAGCGTATAAGAGAATAATCTCTTAGCCCTCTCAAGTATTCAGACTGCGCAGAGTCACTTGAGGAAATAGTTTAAGCAAAAGTAAATTGTAATGTAAAGTGATTCTAACAAAAAACAAATATTACAGAAAATATAAGAACAAAAGCTTTTCACGTAAGAGTAGCAGCTCGTGAAAAAGAGAGAGGATGAATGAGATTTCTGTGTGTCTCATGTGTCTTCTCTTGTGAGGTATTCCGTCTTTTATATAGTCATTGTGAAGGACCATTGGAGTGATGACAAAATCTTGGTCATTGAAGAATAATTAATGTCATTACTCTCTTTGTTTCTTTCTAAAACCATTTTGTTCGCCTCATTCTTCCCTTCTTTAAATACTTTCTTTCCATAATGAGATTCTTTTCAGTTACGCGTTCTGGACTGGTGAGCTGTGTCAGAGTCTTGATATATATCAGAGTTTGTCTTCAGAGGATGATTATGTCTGACTTCATCAGAGCTTCTCAGTGCTCTAGACTTCTTAAGTATCAGAGTCTGGATTTAGTAGTCTTTTAACAGAGCTTCTGACTTCTAAGTGTTACGCTGGTATCTGCCTTGGTCAGAGTCAGAACCTTCTGGACGTATCCTTCCTAAGTGGCATTTAATCATTGAATATCTGACAATTCTGTATCTGATGTATGGTCAGAGTCCTGCGTAAATGTTCAGAGTCCTGCATACTAAGAAAAAATCTCGTTAGAGTACCATCTTTGTTTCATCCTTTGTTATCATCAAAATCTTAGAGATATATTGTAGAACCAACTTTGTTCTTACAATCTCCCCCTTTTTGATGATGACAAAGCAGTTCAGATTAAAGATGAAACATTTAAAGAAACTCTTAGATCAGATATTACAGAGGGCTCCCCCTGAGTTAGATCTTTGGATAGCTCAGAAGTTCTTACCAGACCTTCCATGGTTTTGTGCTTTTAGCTACTTTCCTGCATATCTTAAGTCATTAATTTTAAAAATGTTTGCAATGCTTGAGAGGAATTAGTTATGTTTTCATCAGAGTTGTTTTAGTTCTCCCCCTTTTTGTCAGAATCAAAAAGACATAGCAGCAAAAAAATTGATATTGATATAGAAGCATTTACAGATACGCACATAAGTCAGAAAGCATAAAAACAAGAAAGCAAGAAACAGACATTAAAACATAGAAAGCAACAAGCAAAATAGCCTAGGTGCTTAAGGGTTTGGAGGTGGAGGCATCCTCTGGAGCAGCTGGGACAACATGTTCTGAATGTTAACGTTGACAGAGTCTTGTTGATCCAGTCTGACTCAAACTACCTGTTGTTCTTTCTACAGTTCTTCGAGAGTCTTCAGGACCAAAGGGATGAATCCAAAGTTGGAGGACTCCCCCTGACTCAGTTCATCAGCTCTGGCTTTGGCAGCAGTTTCTTCAGCAATGCGGGTTGCTTCTTCAGCGTCGGCTTTAACTTTTGCCTCAGCCTCAATAGCAGCAGCATCAGCAATAGCCTTTGCTTCAGCTTCTCTGATTCTCTGAAGTTCTTCTTGACGCACTTTCTCTTCAGCTTCCTTCTTTGCTTGTTCCTCAGCTTCTCTGGCTAGGCGTTCTTGGAGTCTAATCTCAGCGTCTCTGATGAAGTCGTTGCGGACTTGTTCAGAGAGGCCTTTCAGCTTGAAGGCTTCAGAGGTCATCCAACCTATCACTCTGTTCCAGTGAGTCCTTACAGCAGAGGGATCATCACTGAGACCAGAGTTGATGGTCAGAGACTTGACCTTTTCAATCGAAGACTTTGCAAAAACCTTGATTGCTTCTTCAAGGGTAGGGAAGGTATTTTCTGGTTCATTGGCAGAGGCTTGGGAGGGTGAGGAGGGTGAGATGAGGGCACTTAGATTAAGTGTGGGAGTTGTTGGGTCAGCGGGAGTGATGGGTTGTGGTATGTCAGGTTCAGATGGTTGTGATTCAGAGTGGATTGGTTCTGATGGTTGTGGTTCAGAGTGGGTTGGTTCTGATGGTTGTGGTTCAGATGTGGTTGAGTTTGGATGTTTCAGAGGTGGGGAAGTGACTTCAGGTTTAGGGTCAGGATGTGATGGCTTTTGTGAGGCCAAATCACGGGCTTGGAGCTGAGCCAGAGTGGGGAGTGAGGTTCAAATGGTTCAGTGTCAGATGAAAGTTCGTAGTAAGGTGGGGATTGAGGAGATGGTGATGATGATGGTGAGGTGGTTTCATTTAGCATTTCTTCTTCTGAAATAGGTAAAGTTGTGGTGGCGAGGTTGAATTTTTGAGATGGTGGGTTAGAGGATTTGGTGGTTGAGGGAGGAGTTTCAGCAGTGGTGTATATAGGGGTTGTGTGGGGAAGAGAAGAAGCAATGGGTTTAATTTTTACAGAGGGAGGGAGAGATACATACTTACCTGGAGGGCCAACCAGAGGAACTGGGAGTCTTGATCCAGATGTTTCTCCCAGCTTAGCTTTCTTCGCCTTCTTGGACTTCTCAGAGGGCTCTCGCATCCTCTTCTGGAAGTTTGGAGGAAACTCAGGTAGCCAGTCCACTGAGAATTTAGTGATATCCACCCCTTGCTTGTTCCTCTAGATAGTAGGTTATTACCTCTGGAGGGTCGATCTTGGAGAATAGGTAGAGTCCATTGGGAATCTCCCTCTGATCTTTAAGTGCTTCCCATGAGGTGTCAAGTGTTGGTTTGGCTCTCACTTGATCAATGATTCCTATGCTCTTCAGATTCCGAGAATTCAGAGGTCTTCCAGTATCAATCATGACATCTTCCATGAGTTTGAGCTGAATCAGATGGTCCACGAGGCCACTCTCGATCAGCACATCAGATATCAGTCTCCCCAAAGGGATGTAGTTCCTTGTCTTCATGTTGTTTCTGGTGTCTTTAACGAAATCTCTGAGGTACTTGAATAGGAGTGCAGGTAGGCAGAGCTTCAGACCCTTGTGAATGCAGTACAAGATGCACGTCTGATCTGTGTTGATGTAGTCAGAAGAGTTTGAAGCCGGACGATGATGGATGGTGCCTAAGATAATCTTCATCCAGACCCGGAGGTTCTGATGTAGTTCCTTGTTCTTGGAATTCTTGCCTTCAGCATTTTGTTGGAAGATGGTAGGGTTTATCTCTTGGGACAAGTACTTTGCCCTAGGGTTGATGTTGTAGATGCGTCTTCCTCCTGTCTTCTCCATGTTCAGAAGAAAAGCGATTGATTTCTCAGTGATGACTATCTTGACTCCCAGAACGTAGGAGATAATGTAGTGATCATCTGAGTCTGCGAACCTCTAGAACTCCTTCACCAGATTCATGTACACCGGGCCATAGAGGTGTTGAAAGTAATTTTCCCACCCTTGCTTTTTCAGTTCTTCAGTGAGGTCGACGCCATTGCGCTTCATGTTGTCGAAATCAACCAGTGTTTCTCACAGAACTTCAAGCTTGTCAAATGGAGTTGCTAGATGAATGTGAGGCTCGCGATCAAGAATGTGAGGTTCCCTGTAGATTGGAATTGAGACGACGCCGGTGGTTGTAGTAGTATGATGACTAGAACTGGGTGCTTGCTCTATTGAGTTCATCTGTTGGGAGAACTTGTACACTGATTGTTGCTGAGAATCCATGAAGAATGGTTGAAGATGATGATGAATGTTGAAGAACTGGGTAAAAACTGCAGAAAAACCTTTGAAGGAGGTGAAGAACGAGAGAGAGAGAGAGAGAAAGAGAGAGGGTTTGTGAGTTCGTGAGTGTAAAAGTGTCCAAGTGTAAATTGTGAATTGAATATATACGCAATTAGGGGCATGCAAAACGACAATGAAATGTTGAGTTTAACAGATAGGAAATTAAATGCAACATGTAAACCAAGTAAGCACGTTTTAGAGGAGAATGATTACAGCCCATAATGATGTCTAATCCCAAAATCAGCACACTGCTCGAGGAGATATCAAGAGTTTGTTTCTTGATTACTGCTAGACAACTGTCTAGAAGTTCCAAGGTCAGACGCAAGATGCACCACGTGTTACTTTATCTGATCTTCAGGAATACCAAAGGGTTGGTTCCTGGAGATTTCTAACTCAGATGACTTCTAACTGGTAGTAGCATCAGAGTCAGATACACAATCCAGCTGTTTACTTCAGAGTCTTATTTCGCTATCTCAGAGGCACATTTCATTCTGGACAATTTTTAATGTTGATATTTTTCAAGATAAAAGAGAATCTATCTTCAGCAAGGGGTTTGGTAAAAATATCAGCCCATTGATGGTCTGTATCAATAAATTTTAATGTTATTACCCCTTTCTGAACATAGTCTCTAATGAAATGATGTTTTATTTCTACGTGCTTAGCTTTGGAATGCAAAATAGGATTCTTACTTAAATATATGGTGGCAGTATTGTCACAGAAGATAGAAATGTTACTCTCAAATATTTGAAGATCTTCTAGTTGATTCTTTATCCAGAGCATCTGAGTAGTGCATAGTGGTGCTGAAATATATTCTGCTTCTGCAGTGGACAGAGCTATGGTTGTTTGCCTTTTGCTGGCCCAGGATATCATATTCTTTCCCAAGAACTGACAGTTCCCAGATATACTTTTACGTTCCATTATGTCCTCTGCGTAATCTGCATCATAGTAACCAGAAAGTCCATACTCTGATGTTTTCTCATACATCAGGCCCATGTTAGCAGTTCCTTTCAGATACCTGAGTATTCTTTTAATAGCTATTAAATGAGATTCTCTAGGATCTGATTGGAATCTGGCACAGAGACATACATTAAATAGAATATCAGGACGTGTAGCAGTCAAGTAGAGAAGAGAGCCTACCATACCACGATAGAGCTTCTGACAAACCTTTTGGATAACTTCTTCTTTTTCAAGAATGCACGTTGGATGCATGGGTGTCTTAGCAGGTTTACATTCTGCCATTTCAAATTTCTTCAGAATGTCTTTAATGTATTTACTTTGATGAACATAGGTAGCTTCTGAAGCTTGATTGATTTGAATTCCTAGAAAGAACTTTAGTTCTTGCATTAAGCTCATTTCAAATTCTGTCTGCATTAGCTCAAAAAATTCTTGACATACAGAAGGATTAGCTGATCCAAAAATAATGTCATCAACATATATTTGGCATATCATGAGGTCATTACTAATGTTCTTACAGAAGAGCGTAGAGTCAACTTTTCCTCTAATAAAGTCATGTTCTAGAAGAAAATTGCTTAGTCTTTCATACCAAGCTCTAGGAGCTTATTATAAACCGTATAATGATTTCTTAAGTTTAACAACATGTTCTGGACAACTGGAGTTTTCAAAACCTGGGGGTTGATTAACATACACTACTTTTGATATATAACCATTAAGAAATGCACTATTGACATCCATTTGATATAGTTTGATTGAGTGATTTACAGCAAATGAAACAAGTAAGCGAATAGATTCTAACCTGGCGATTGGGGCAAAGGTTTCGTTGTAGTCAATGCCTTCTTGTTGACTGTACCCTTGTGCCACCAGTCGAGCTTTATTTCTGACAACTTCTCCTTTTTTGTTCAGTTTGTTTTTGAATACCCATTTGGTTCCAACAATGTGAGTACCTTTAGGCTTTGGAACAAGATCCCAGACGTTATTCTTTGAGAATTGATCTAGCTCTTCTTTCATAGCTAGAACCCAATCGTCATCTTGAAGTGCCTCATCACAGGAAGTAGGCTCAATCAGAGATACTAGTCCTAGAGGGATTTCTTCAGGTACCTTGAATGTTGACCTAGTTCGGATAAGTTCATCCTTGTTTCCCATAATCAAATCTTCAGAGATGTTGGGGCGACTTCTTGACTTCTTCTGGATAACTGAGACTTTAGTTGCATCTGGACTTTGTTTATCTGATACTTCTGGTGCTTTGGTCTTTTCATGGTCAATCTTATCATCAAATCTAACATGAATTTATTCTTCCACAATTTTGGTTTCTGTGTTGTATACTCTGTAGCCTTTAGAGCGTTCTGAGTATCCTAACATAATACATTTTTGTGCTTTTGAATCAAACTTGTTCAGATGTTCTTTAGTATTTAGAATAAAGCAAGAGCATCCAAAAGGATGAAAATAAGAAATGTTGGGTTTTCTTCCCTTACACAGTTCATATGGAGTCTTCTCCAAAATAGGTCTTATAGAGATTCTATTCTGAATATAACACGTTGTATTTACTGCTTCAGCCCAAAAGTGCTTAGCCACATTTGTTTCATTGATCATGGTTCTGGCCATCTCTTGGAGTGTCCTATTCTTCCTTTCTACAACTCTATTTTGTTGTGGAGTTCTAGGACAGGAGAAATCATGGGATATTCCATTTGAATCAAATAGTTCCTCAAAAAATTTATTCTCAAATTCTCCACCATGATCACTTCTGACTCTGGTGATTTTCGAGTCAAATTCGTTTTTCACTTTGGAACAGAAGCTAGTGAATAGAGAGTGAGACTCACTCTTGTGGTTTAGGAATTTTACCCATGTCTAACGACTAAAATCATCAACAATAACTAGTCCATATTTCTTTCCATTGACTGATGTTGTTTTAACATGTCCAAACAGGTCAATGTGAAGAAGTTCCAGAGGCTTAGAGGTGGAAACAACATTTTTCTTTTTAAAAGATGTTTTGGAAAAATTCCCTTTCTGACATGCCTCACATAGAGCATCTGAAGAAAACTTCAGCTTGGGTAGACCTCTGACTAACTCAAGTTTATTTAGCTGGGATAGTTTTCTCATGCTAATGTGGCCCAAGCGTCTATGCCATACCCATTGTTCTTCATGAACAGACATCAAATATTTTACATTTTGTTCTTTTAAGTCTGAAAGATTTATTTTGTAAATATTTTTTTTCCTCTTGCCAGTGAATAGGACTAATCCATTGTTCTGATTAATTGCTTTACATGTTTTTTGATTGAAGATTACATCATAGCCGTTATCACTTAATTGACTTATTGATAACAGGTTATGCATTAATCCTTCTACATAGAGAACATCAGATATAGAGGGAAGAGTTCCATTACCAATAGTTCCGGAGCCTCTGATCCTTCCTTTCTGATTTCCTCTGAAACCTACGAAGCCAGCATCTTTAAGTTCCAGGCTTTAGAACATATACTTTCTTCCCGTCATGTGTCGCGAGCATCCAGAGTCCAGGTACCATGACTGGTGTCTTAACTCTGTTGCATAAGATATCTGCAACATAAACAATCTTATCCTTTGGTACCCATAATCTTTTGGGTCCTTTATGATTAGTTTTCCCAGAGTTTCTTAGAACTTTGGGTTTTCTAGCATTATCAAAATGTTGTGCTTGTGTATGTGTGTAGTGATAAGAAAACAGAGATTTAGGTTTGTCATTTGTAGAAGATTTATCTTCACTAGGGTCATACCCAATTCCTCTTTTATTATTCTGACTGACTCCGGAAATCATGGATGCCATTCTGCTTTTCTCTAACCCATTTTTCAGAAACTTTTGAAAAGATTTTTCATATTCATAAATTACTGTGTTCGAAGTTTGTGGAGCTTTAGATAACGCTTCTTTAAGTTTTAAACATTGTTTATTTGTGGAGTCTCTTTCTAATATCAAAGTTCGGTTTTCATCTTTTAGTTCTGAAACTGTCATCTCAAGTTTACCACATTCTTCGATGGTTTCTTCAAGAACCTCTTTTACAACTTTAAATTTTTGTTTCAGTTTCTGATATGAGTTAAGAGTTTCAAAAAGGCATGATTCAAGGTCAGAGCGAGAAAGATCAGAAAATACCTCTTTAGATTCAGATTCTCCATCTGGTGTATTTCTGGAGGTGGTAGCCATGAGTGCAACATTTGCCTGTTCTTCAGAGTCTGATTCTGAGGAATCAGATTCACTATCGTCCCAAGTGGCCATCAGTCCCTTTTTAGTTCTGAATGAAATTTTCTTGAAATTTTCTCTTCTAGATCTTTCTTTCTTCAGCTTGGGACATTCATTTCTGTAATGACTTGTTTCCTTACATTCATAGCATGTTATATCTTTATTAGACTTATCTCTGGAAGTTGATTCTGATCGATCTCCCTTGGGTCTCGGTCTTCTGAAGTTATTGTTCCTTTTTATCCAGAGTTGTTTTACTCTCCTGGAAGGCTTTGTTTCTATCTGGTTTGCGCCTTTCAGATCTGGACTTCAGTGCTACAAACTTGATCTTATTTTGAGGTTCATCTTCCTCCAGTTCTATCTCATGGCTTCTGAGTGAACTGACGAGTTCCTCAAGGCTGATATTGTTCAGATCTTTTGATAGCTTTAAGGTTGTAAACATAGGTCTCCATTTCTTTGGCAAGCTTCTAACAATCTTTTTGATATGATCCGCAGTTGTATATCCTTTATCCAGCACTTTGAGTCTTGCAATTAAAGTTTGAAATCTAGAAAACATTACCTCTACAACTTCATCGTCCTCCATTTTGAAGGCTTCATATTTCTGAATTAGAGCCAGAGCCTTTGTTTCTTTGATTTGAGAATTTCCTTCGTGAGTCATCCTCAGGGAGTCAAGTATTTCTTTAGTTGTTCCCCTGTTGGTGATCTTTTCATATTCATTGTAGAAAATGGCATTGAGTAGTATCGTTTTGGCTTTGTGATGGTTTTTGAATTCACGCTTCTGATCATCTGACATTCTGCTTCTGAGAATAACAACTCCAGCGTCTGTCACATGAGGTGTGTAGCCAATTGTGACAATATCCCAAAGATCAGCGTCGTAGCCCAGAAAGAAACTTTCAATTTTGTCTTTCCAATAATCAAATTTTTCTCCATCAAAGATTGGAGGTTTAGCATTGTAACTATCTCTTTCATTAGTGTTGGCCATAGTTTCTCACGCTGGATCTCTCTACACTGTTAAGTATTTGATTAGAAAATCAATAACAGAGCCGAAGCTCTGATACCAATTGAATGTTGAGAAAAACAAGAAAGGGGGGTTTGAATTGTTTTGGAAATAAAAACTTTTTCAGAAATCAAAACACACAGAATTTTATACTGGTTCGCTTGAAATTCAAAGTTACTCCAGTCCACCCGGCCAAGGTGATTTCGCCTTCAAAAAGGACTTAATCCACTAATCTTGAAAGATTTTTTACACAACCAAGCGTCTAAGAGAATAATCTCTTAGCCCTCTCAAGTATTCAGACTGCGCAGAGTCACTTGAGGAAAGAGTTTAAGAAAAAGTAAATTGTAATGTAAAGTGCTTCTAACAAAAAGCAAATATTACAGAAAATATAAGAACAAAAGCTTTTCACGTAAGAGCAGCAGCTCGTGAAAAAGAGAGAGGATGAATGAGATTTCTGTGTGTCTCAGGTGTCTTCTCTTGTGAGGTATTCCGTCCTTTATATAGTCGTTATGAAGGACCGTTGGAGTGATGACAGAATCTTGGTCATTGAAGAATAATTAATTTCATTACTCTCTTTGTTTCTTTCTAAAACCATTTTGTCCGCCTCATTCTTCCCTTCTTTAAATACTTTCTTTCCATAATGAGATTCTTTTCGGTTACGCGTTCTGGACTGGTGAGTTGTGTCAGAGTCTTGATATATATCAGAGTTTATCTTCAGAGGATGATTATGTCTGACTTCATCAAAGCTTCTCAGTGCTCTAGACTTCTTAAGTATCAGAGTCTGGATTCAGTAGTCTTTTAACGGAGCTTCTGACTTCTAAGTGTTACGCTGGTATCTGCCTTGGTCAGAGTCAGAACCTTTTGGACGTATCCTTTATGAGTGGCATCTGATCATCGAATATCTGACAATTTTGTATCTGATGTATGGTCAAAGTCCTGCGTAAATGTTCAGAGTCCTGCATACTAAGAAAAAATCTCGTTAGAGTATCATTTTTGTTTCATCCTTTGTTATCATCAAAATCTTAGAGAGATTTGTAGAACCAACTTTGTTCTTACAGTTATTACATTTACCGTTTCTGTATGCAAGCTAAGTTGCTTGAGGACAAACAACAGTTCAAGTGTAGGGAAGTTTGATAACGCACAATTTTACTATACTTTATACTTGATTTTCACATGTTTTTAGTGTCATGTGTGTCACATTTGCTCTTTTACTCTGGTATTGTGTGTTGTATTTCAGGTATTAATCAGTTAGTGACCTCAGCACAGAAAAATGGAGAAAAATGACGAAAACAGAAGAAAAAAATATACTAAATTCTGACTGTTATGACGTGCGCAATCCAGTCATGATGGTCGTCATAGCTCTACAATGGCCACATCGTAAGTTTGGGAAGAGAAAACAATGGGCGCATGTGCAAATGCCATGACGGACAAACTGTCACCTGAGTGACGCTCGTCATGGACATGATGCGCAGACCGTCACCTCAGTGACGCCCGTCATGACGTCTTCAACTAGAAAAATCGCCCATGATCAGCAATTCAGTTGTTTCCACTCCTCCACTTTCTCCACTTATGTTGCACGATTTCCAGTAGTTCCAGGGCGAGATTTAGCATATAAATAGGACTTTAGTTTCATAATTTTATCATCCAAGCTTACATGTAGCTCTATAATCACTTGTAAAAGCAATAATATCTCACATTGAGGTGTTTTTGCAATTTTAATTTTTGCATTACTTTGAATTTATGTTGCTGCAAGTACAACTTCATGTAGCTGTTATTTAATCCCTTCGAGTTCAATTAGTTACTGTTTTCCATTTTCATCGTTGTATCAGATAAAAGTCTTCCTTCAGAGCAAATTAGTATATGCAATTTCCGACTTCTCTACTTAATGTTAGATTATTTTACTTGCTAAATTTTATTATGAGTACCATGAATAATTGTTATTTAAGTCATATCGACAAGATTTTGTAAATTGTGCGCATAATAAATTTGTCACGAGAATATTTTTTTCAAAAATTATACTCTTAAAGTTAAAATTTGTTACAAAAGTAAAAATATCGAAATACCGATTTCGATTCGAAAGAGTGAAAATGATATTTTACTAAAAAAAATCAGATTTTTAATTTTTAAAATAGTGAAAGCAGTTTCTAAATTGAATAAGAAACCACTCATTTTCAAAAGAGGTTTTAAATTTGTAATTTGTATCATGCAAAAACGGACGATTACGAGTTTAAAATTCGGTAATGGACACGTGAAAGCGGACTTCGATGGATACTTTGAGCTTAGTTTTTCTATTAAAACTAATTTTCTTGTTACAATAAAGTATTGCAATTTATAAGAGTAACAATGATAAATAAAAAAATCATGTTCCTGTCTGTCGTCATTAAATTTGAATTAAAATGATATTTTTCACTTTTACGCAAACAGACAAATCACTATCGATAATTGGTGATTGGTTTTTATGAGATGGATCAAATTTTTATACTAAAACCGATCCTTGCATTTATGGCCTATCTATGTTTTCATGGAAGTGCCAATAAGAAAAATATTTGCACTACTCATTGCGATGCCTATCATTCTTGGCTTCTTTTCTTTTTTGGACAACATCACTCTTGATCTCTCTAGTCATTGATATTTCAAAACTTGGGCTAAAGAATATCATTTTGCATGTTTAAAATGGAAGAAAAAGTTTTACAAAAGCAATAAAATTAAAAAGAAAAGTAAAATACAAATTGCAATGTTGATTTTGCTTTTATACAGCAAAATTATGTGGAAACTTGCCCCGTTGTTCAGAGCTTTCCTTGTGCATTTGATCGTTTATACGAGAAAACACATTCAAATCTGATTCGTATTCATTGAGTAGTAAATCATTGAGTCCTAAAGTATTGAAGCAAAAATTGATGCATGTTATTAATCTGTTTGTGGCATCGCCAGTCGGGTATATATATGGACTGAATTCACAGTAGCAATTGCTTGCCATGTATTCATCAGGCTTGTGGAAGAGCAGCAGGGAGGACAATTATTGTGCATTTTCAAGATTAGGTGCAGCAGTAGGCAGATGGCTTGAGGAGATATTGACAGTGCGGGATATGTGCCAATTTTAGTCTCGGTATGAATTCATTAGCTGGAGTTTGAGCAGTGGTTGAAACAGTGCGTAGGAACTTGCGGAATTGACGGAATATCTAACTATAAGAGTTTAAATCGAAGTGTATTTCAATGCTACATGAATTACAATTTATGCTCCAAAGGTATTATTTGGTCGGTTACTTGTCTTGGATATGGGAGATTCGACCGGTTGGCGTTTGTATCATCAGTGTGCTACTCGGGTGCATTAATTTTGGGGCCGGTTCTTGGCATTTCTTGTGCTTATTCATTCAGTTTGCATGGTTTCGGTGAAAGGTGACTTTGCCTGGCAGCTAGAGTGGAGTATGGTGCTGCATGGTTTCATTTAAATCTTGGATACAGGCCTCTTTTTTACTTATCAAGAACTTAGATATCAATGATGTGGAGCTTGAGTACAGCCTAATGCAGTGTAACACTTTGAGGACAGGTCCAACCAGTGTTTATTAAAATACACAGATCAAACCAGGCACGTGATAATGCAAAGTAGAGAATAAAACTGGGAATGCGATAAACAAGATATGCATGCAAAAGGGAAATCGAGGCCCATGATTCAAGGGGGAACAGGTGAGTCACAACATAGTGCAAAAGGGAAATCGAGGCCCATGGTTCAAGGGGGAACAGGTGAGTGTGATTTTGCTTTGTGATGCTACTACTTTTTGGGTGTGCTGTTGTTTGTTTTGCAGATTGAGTAGGATGTAACGTATTGCAATAGAGATTTTGTTCCAAAGAATCAAAGTTGTTTTCTGTGGAAATTTCCCACAAGCTCAGTACTCCCTAACCAAATGAGCCGCATCCATTTCGAGACTTAATCGTGATATTTAATATATTTGAAATTTTAGCACTAAACTTTGTATGGATCAGCAGGATCCTAGGAATATAAAACTGTTCAAATTTATCACAAAAGTGAAACATTTGACTATTTTCTGAAGTAACTCTGATACTCTCTGCAGTAAGAGAAAAAGAAAGGTTTCATTTGATGAGTGACATATAAGAATAACAAACACTATTTGAAATGAGTATAAATGCTAAAAATACATTGTATCACTTCCTAGAATTCTAGAAAATTGAAGTGAAGACCAAAAGAAACTACCTGCACACTCAAAAGTAAAAAATGAACTACAATAGATTTGCAATTTTAAAACCATAAAAGGGTGCAAATTTCCACATTTCACAAGCCTCTTCACTCATGGTTAAAGCTGTAACTATACTGTATGCTAGTAAAACCACAATGCATTTATCTTCTGTGAGAGAGTACAGAACTAGCATAGATAAAATTAATGTTATGATTATAATTTGAGATTTAAACTTCACGACTCACATGATGTTTAATGCAGCAATTTGTGACTGAATACAGACGAATCATGTGAAACTGAGAAAGCTTACTGACGCCCTTGATGATGGCCAAGTATTCAGTGCTCCAAAAGTTAAATCTTTGCAAGATGATTATTCATACGATGAGTATCATCGGCTGATAATCGATCACCAACCATAAGTTTGTACTGTTCAAATTTTTCTTTTTCGCACTTTAATGCGGCGGTTTTAGAAGCCTGTAAATTTCCTGAACCAAAGTTACAATTTCATTAGATTTATACGTTCCTGAATCAAACTAATATGCAGAACATGATGGCGTGATGCATCATGAATTCTTGTTAATTGAAAAATAAAGAAAAGCAATGCAATCTGTATCTAAATGTTACAAAACACAGTCCATCATGTAGTATTTGTTCTTACCAGATAAATCAAGTAAATTAAACACCACTGGAAAATTTCCAATACTTCTAACCATAGTAATAGAAGCCCATACTTTTTCATGCTCCTCTCTTGAAGCTCTAATAATGCACACATTAGTGATTGGATTCACATACTTAACTGCACACAGATCCAAAAGTGAAAACTATCAAACACAAAAATTAGAATTTAACTCGATGACATTAGAAGAAGAATTATCAGCAACAGGTTTGTTACTCACCCTGAAATGATCCTAGTGATGCCGCCAAACCACACTCCCCAAAATTCACCATGATGCTATCTTTTATAGCATTAGAGATATTAAACTGAGTAATTATAATATAATCACCCGATGCTTGTTCTCTATTAGGATTCATAAAAACCTCCATCACCATGTACCTGTTTTTGAACACCATCGCTCTTTTCCCAGAACCCAAAAACAAAGTTTCAAACTATCAGAATAAAATCAGATCTGAAAAACCGAGAATACAAACTAAACCTAACCGATGCAAAATCCAGAAAATCAAAAGCAATTACGCAAGTAAAGACGAAGATGGCAAACCTGTGAGAATCGCACAACCGAGAAGTTTAGGGTATGGAGAATCTACCGTAAATATGGTGCACCGATTCAATCTAACGGTGTAAATTCATCTCAGTTGAGATCACCATTGATTAAGGTGGAGGCAACTACTGAAATAAACCCTAACAAGAATCAATTTCGGGTTATGGTCTATTGACCCGTTGAGCCCAAGTCGGGGCCCAATAGAACATGGTGACACGTGTCTATCTCTGATAGGAACATAGAGTCTTCGCGGTACGGTCTTTTTTATTTCTCATCCTTATCCGGTTTTAGTTTTTTTTGGAAGAAAAAATAAATAAATTATTATCTTAAATTAATAAACACATTGAGAGCGTGGAGATTTGTTGCGGAACACGTGCTCCAAAAAATAAAGTAAAAAAGAGATCCATAAAGATTTTTTTGGTAACAAGTTCAATAAAGACGTTACTGGTTTTTTTTTTCTTTTCGTATAAGAGACGTTGCTAATAATATTATATAAAAATTTAAAAAAAATTATGAGAATATGAAGCTTTTAATATTTACACGTACATTCCTTATAAGTTATAAATATACGTTCAAACTATTTTAATATAAACTTAATTCATATGTATCAACTTATGCAAAAATATTTGATTTTTGTATAGTCAGATAATCATAATCATCCAACCTTCAAAATTATTTAACTTAGATTTTTACTATCTCAAAATAGCACTTATAATGGTTATAATGGATTAAAAGTGTACAAAAAAAGTAGTGCAGGGCTCTTATAAAATATTATTAATCATACTATTTTCTTCATTAATTATAAGATCTTATATTCTTTTACCTTTTATATCTTTCAACTGCAATATTTGTCTATAACAGCAAAAATATTTAAATTTATAATAAATATTTTGGTAGAATTGTAAAAAAAATTGGATGTATCATATTAATATTAAATTTTTTAAAAGAGAATTTTCATGTCTGCCTATTACAATTATTCCCAAATTAAAAATTAATCTACTAAAATATGTTTTAGAAAATTGTTTCTATTACTCGAAAATTAATTTAAAATATAATTATGATAAGAAAATGATAATTTCTTATCCCATCCTATAGGATGGGAAAACATCTTATAAAAAATCGAAAAATACTTTTCATATTTCGAAGATGCATTTCCAAACGCATCATGCACCACTTTTATGATGCATCAAACAAGTGTCATCACAGATTAACACAAAATTATTCTGAAGATGCATCTTCGGGTATTTTTAACAAATATATTGATAGTTGAGCAGTCCAGTGGATTTTTCGGAGATTCATCTACGGAGGTTTGAGGCGGGATTTTGAATTTTTTGTCACATTTGCATGTCAGATATTTTTGGAGATGCATCTCTGAAATAAGTTGATAAAACACTCACCTGCATGATCAGACATCCATACTTATTTTCTACTCCAAACCCTTACCAAAAACACTTCCATTCTCGATCCACATTTTCACTCCAAATCTTCATTCTTGTGTTTCATCACATCAAAGAGAGCAAACGAAACTGGAATTTTAGGTAAAGATAATTTATTTCAAGCCTCATTGCTCACATTAATCTTGTTTTAAGTCTGAAAAATGTGTGTTTAATCCGGAGATACATCTCCAAAATCTGTATGAACTCATTCAGAAGTGCATCTTCGATATCTGTTTGTTATCATTTTTTAGCTTTGTTTACAGTATTGACACTTAATACGTGTTTTATTGTAATTATTTTCATTAGATATGGTGCACCCCCGATGTTTTTCCCAAACATGGTGTGTCTCCGGATTTCAAAGGTGTTGTTGTGAAGGCGGTAGATGTTGACAACAATTTGAAAATGAGTAAGAGTTTGAATTTCGTGGTCACATGCTTCAGTGGATTCGTACAGAGGCCTCCAAACTAGGATTTGGTGTGGTAATCGGAAGGTTCGATAATGGTTCGGGTAGAAGATGTGCATTTATGACAATGACAGTAAAAGTGCGAGTGTAACTTAACGTTAAATGTATTTTGTATGATGTCAAAACTAGGATACTTTAGCGTTTATGTATATTGGATGGTATCCTCTGAGTCTTAATGTGCATCTTAGCATTAGAAAGCATAAAAACATTTTGGAAATGATTTAGAAAAGGTTTCATGCATTAAAATAGGTTTTTATGTGAAAAACAAGTTTATGTGTCGACACATATATGCTATGAATCGAAACATGTGGATTATTTTTAAAGATTGTAGTTTCTGTAATGCATGAGTTGATATATAAAGCATTTTAGGTCGACACATACGAGTTATGAGTCGACACATGTGAATAATTTTTAAATCTTGTAGCTTTTGTTTGATGTGCCGACTGTGGAGGGGTTTCAGGTCGACACATAGAAGAATTTTTTTCTATGAGTCGACACATGACCTATACAGGTCGACACATGCTTCGAATATGTCGACACATGACTTACATAGATCGACATATATGATGCATTTTTCCAAATATTCATGATTTTTTCAAATCTTTTGCATTCCTTTTACCTTCAAATTGCATACATATAAATACTTCATACATGCATAATTTCAAGAGGTTGAAAACCTATACGAAACTAGGAATATACAAAAAGTTCTCTTAATCTTCAACCTATGTTATATGCATACACACAATCAAATTACACATAATCATTTTTTGTTTGGGTGCCATCTAGAATCAGAGTTGATAATGTCCAATTTAGGTTGTTAAATTGTAAATTAGATTGAGAATCTTTGGGGATTTCCAATAAGAAAATCAAGTTGGGGTTTTCCTTCAAGATCAATTGGTGATTTGAAGGTTTTGGACAAGATTACCAAGTTGGATTCAGCCGAGTGAAAGCTTCGAAGAACGGTGGATTCGGTCGAAGGAGTAATGGTAATCGGAGAATCATCTTGGTAAATCTTGGGTGACTATAATTTGCAATTTGGATTCGATCGAGTGAAAGCTTTGAAGAACGGGATTTCTTGCAAAGGA
This sequence comes from Lathyrus oleraceus, assembly GCF_024323335.1. Lineage (NCBI taxonomy): Eukaryota > Viridiplantae > Streptophyta > Magnoliopsida > Fabales > Fabaceae > Lathyrus > Lathyrus oleraceus. The sequence continues at coordinate 148,381,275 of NC_066580.1, forward strand.
GTTGCGTGAGACGGTGGATCAAATTGATATTGTTGGGTGGCTTGATCAAGCTCAGATAAAGGAAATAAAATAAGAAATAATCAACATCAAACATATGATTTTGGAGGGTTGGATTGTTATTTCCTTTCTTGTAAACTACAATTGCAAAGCTTAATTTTCATTATCTCAATTCGAGTTTGAATTGGGGGCATGTGTATCCATAGCGAGGCCAATTGGGGAACTTCCTAAACGAATCATTGTGTACTCTCTCTCTCTCTCTCTCTCTCTCTATCTATCTATCTATCTATCTATCTATCTATCTATATATATATATATATATATATATATATATATATATATATATATATATATATATATATATATATATATATATATATATATATATATATATATATATATATATATATATATATATATATATATATATATATATATATTCTCATATCTGCACTTGGTGTTGATGAATATTATCGTGTTTCCCATTGTGAAACCTCCAAATCTATGTGGGATGCATTAGAAGTTACCCATGAGGGAACTAATTAAATTAAACAAGTCAGGATCAATACCTTAACTCAAGAGTTTGAACTATTTCGCATGAAGCATGGTGAAACCATTGACGACATGCAAAGAGGTTCACAAATCTTATAAATCATTGAATGCTCTAGGTAAGCCTATTTCCAATGATATTGATACTAATAAAGTTTTTAGATGTCTTAATAAGGAATGACAACCTAAGGTCACCACAATCAAAGAAGCAAATTGTAACACCCTTCTAAAATACCCCAATAATTAATTTAAAACAACAAAATATGAATCAGAGTAAATATGCAATTGAGGGTGTCACACTTGACACTTCACACCATGTTCCAAAATATCTGGTCATACTCATTTATTTCTCAAAATAAAACATTGCACAATACGCAGCGGATAGAGATCTATCAATCATGCAAACCATGTAACGCATTATAGGTAAGATCATTCAACAACCAACAATGAAAATAAGGTAAAACATCCCGTCCCGATGTTACATCTACCAGAGCATGACCCACTAAGGAACTACACTAGACTCCAAGTTCTAGCTTCTACTCAATCACTGCTCGTTACCTGAAAAATAGTTGTAAGGGTGAGTTCCTCAATCGATATAATAAGCATTATAAAATATCATGTAATGTTAAGTAAATTAACACATTTCATCACCCTAATCATAACACATATTCAGCAACGGCAATATCAACTCATAATCATCATCATCATCATACTCAAACTCAACACAACCACAAAACACACGTATAATATTGGAATACATCCATTCATATTATACGCCATACATACATTATGCAATGAGACTCCATGCATGCGGTACCGACTATTCGTGAACATATAGTTCAACCTCACCGATCAAACCCAGATACGGCTACCAAGCTCACTAGTCCACTCATTTGAGACCTAGTGACTCACTCGCTAATTCCTCACCATGGGAATTAGCTACCACCCCAAGGGCTATGCTATGCACGCTAATCACCTAGCATGCAAACATCAACAACAATCCACAATAATTCACTCACTAATTCCTCACCATGGGAATTAGCTACCACCATAAAGGCCACATTATGCACGCTAAATCACCTAGCAATGCAAACATCAACAACAACTCACAATGGACATATGCTCACACTCTAAGCCATAAACAGTCCATCCACAATTGCATACATAATAGATATATTCACAACATTATGCACACCATCATACATCATCAATACAATTATCACAGAATCATATTATGTCATGCCACATAATCAATCACAGTATTAGCACACTCTACTAATACCTACACTGCTCAAAACAACGGGAAAATGATCCCTACTATATCATACATACAACATATCATTCACCACTATAGGCCAATCATCACATAATTCCATTCTAACACACACACAACATTTAAATGTCCATTTTTCACTTTTTCAACAGTGTTAACCGGTTAACGCCCTGGGTTAACCGGTTAACACAAACAGAACACGCTTCCTGGCTATTTTTAACAGTGTTAACCGGTTAACGCAAGACAGACAGCAATTTTCCATAATTCATAACAGTGTTAACCGGTTAACACCCTGGGTTAACCGGTTAACGCAGAACAGAAATAAATTCTTTTAATTATCATAACAGTGTTAACCGGTTAACACCCTGGGTTAACCGGTTAACGCAAGACAGAAAGTTGTTCCTGCGCTAACACGAACAGAATGCAGAATTACCCGCATTTTCCGCCGTCGGAGGACTTCCGGACCTCCGATTTCGATTCCGTAAACGGCTACACGTCCAGAAAATCACAACTCATCCAATTATAGATTCAATCACAGTTTTTAACGCAATTCATTCATCACAATTCAAGGTATTTATCAAACCTAATTAGAGTCAATCAATGGCTTATTACTACCCATCACATGTTAATCCATAATACCCATTAAACGACGATAAACCCCCCTTACCTGAGTTAATCCGGCAATCCTTTAGCTTCAAGCTCTTCCTTCCTCAACCTTCTTCTCCTGCTCTTCCTCTTTGCCCTTTTCTCACTTTCTGCCGCTTCTCTAGTTTTCACGTGAAAAAAAAACCCTTGCTTTACCAAATGGAACTCTTATATATATTCCAACTTATTATTCCAATTTATATTATTCCAATAATAATAATTATTCCAATAATAATATTCCAATTATTTAATTAAATTAATAAATATATTATTAACTTAAATTAAATAATTATCTTATTTTATCGGGGTGTTACAACTCTCCCCCACTAAAAGAGTTTTCGTCCTCGAAAACATACCTCAAGCGAATAACTCTGGATAAGACTCCTTCATCTGACTCTCAAGTTCCCAAGTCACATTGCCACCTGCTGGTCCTCCCCAAGTTACCTTCACCAAAGCAATCTCTTTACCCCGCAACTGCTTCAACTCTCGATCCTCTATCCTCATAGGTGATGTTTCAACAGTCAGGTTATCTCTCACCTGTACATCATCTACTTGGACTACATGCGACGGATCAGGAATGTACCTCCTCAACTGAGACACATGAAAAACCTCATGCAAATTCGCAAGTGACGGCGGTAAAGCGACACGATAGGCTACCTCCCCTATCCTCTCCAAAATCTGATAAGGACCAATAAATCGAGGTGTCAACTTCTTCGACTTCAAAGCTCGAACAACCCCCGTTATCGGAGTAACACGAAGAAACACATGATCTCCCTCTTGAAACTCAAGTGACTTCCTCCTCTTGTCGTGATAACTCTTCTGACGACTCTGAGCAATCCTCATCTTCTCTTGAATCATCTTAATCTTTTCCGTAGTTTGTTGAACAATCTCCGGTCCAACCACAGCACTCTCACCGGACTCATACCAACATAAAGGTGTCCGACATCTCCTACCATACAAAGCTTCAAACGGTGCCATACCAATGCTCGAATGAAAACTATTGTTGTAGGTAAACTCAATCAAAGGTAAATAACAATCCTAAGCACCTCCCTTTTCCAAAACACAAGCCCTCAAAAGATCCTCCAGTGACTGAATCGTCCTCTCAGTCTGACCATCAGTCTGCGGATGATATGCAGAACTCAATCTCAGCTTAGTTCCCAAAGCCCTCTGCAAACCTTCCCAGAACTTCGATGTGAATCTAGGATCTCTGTCCGAAACAATACTCGACGGAATACCATGCAAACTTACAATTTTCTCAATATACAACTCAGCTAATCTCTCTAACGGATAATCCATTCTGATCGGAATGAAATGAGCCGATTTTGTCAATCTGTCAACAACCACCCAAATAGCTTCAAAATTCTTAATTGTCCTCGGTAAACCAGAAACAAAATCCATACTGATACTATCCCACTTCCACTCTGGAATAGCCAACGGTTGCATTAGCCCAGACGGCTTCTGATGCTCAATCTTTGACTTCTGACAAGTCAAACAGGAATAAACAAAACTCGCAATTTCCCTTTTCATTCCCGGCCACCAAAATAACTTTTTCAAATCATGATACGTCTTCGTAGCCCCAGGATGAATACTCAGGCCACTATGATGTCCTTCCTCAAGAATACTCTTCTTAAGTTCGGTAACATCCGGAATACACACCCGATTACCAAATTTCAAAACACCATTCTCATCAACTCTGAATTCACCACCTTGACCTTGATTCACTAGAGTCAACTTATCAACCAAAAGCACATCGGATTTCTGACCCTCTCTAATCTCATCCAGAATACCACTCGTTAACTTCAACATTTCCAATTTAACACTATTGTGAGTACTCTCACACACCAAGCTCAAGTCTCTAAATTGCTCAATTAAATCCAATTCCTTAACCATTAACATAGACATATGCAATGATTTCCGACTCAATGCATCAGCCACTACGTTTGCTTTACCCGGATGGTAATTCAAACCAAAGTCATAATCCTTCAGAAACTCTAACCATCTCCTCTGTCTCATATTCAGCTCTTTCTGATCAAACAAATACTTTAAACTTTTATGGTCACTGAAAACCTCAAATCTTGACCCGTACAAGTAATGCCTCCATAACTTCGGAACAAACACCACAGCTGCCAACTCTAAATCGTGTGTCGGATAGTTCCTCTCATGAACCTTCAGTTGTCTCGAAGCATAAGCTACAACCTGCTTATTCTGCATCAAAACACCACCCAAACCCAACAATGAAGCATCACAGTAAACCTCAAATGGTTCCGATGGACTTGGTAATATCAGAATAGGAGCAGTAGTTAACCTTCTCTTTAACTCTTGGAAACCTTCTTCACATTTTGAATCCCAAACAAACGCTTGGCCCTTTCTAGTCAACATCGTCAACGGTAACGCCAACTTAGAAAATCCCTCAATGAATTTCCTATAATAACCTGCAAGTCCAAGAAAACTCCTTATCTCAGAAACTGACTTCGGAGCTTCCCACTTAGATACCGCTTCTATCTTAGAAGGATCAACAGCAACACCACCTCTTGAAACCACATGACCAAGAAAACTAACCTCTTCTAACCAAAATTCACACTTGGACAGTTTAGCAAATAACTTCTTTTCTCGTAGAACTCCTAAAACCACTCTCAAATGTTCAGCATGCTCTTCTTCAGATTTCGAATACACCAAAATATCGTCAATAAACACCACAACAAACTTGTCTAGGTACGGATGGAAAATCCTATTCATATACTCCATAAATACCCCAGGCGCATTAGTCACACCAAAAGGCATTACAGAATACTCATAATGTCCATACCTTGTTCTGAAAGCAGTCTTCTGAATATCCTCAGTTTTCACACGTATCTGATGATACCCTGATCTCAAATCTATTTTGCTGAACACACTCGCACCAACCAACTGATCCATCAAATCATCAATCCTCGGCAAAGGATACCGATTCTTGATCGTCACTTTATTCAGTTGCCTGTAGTCCACACACAACCTCATAGTACCTTCTTTCTTCTTAACCAATAACACTGGTGCGCCCCACGGTGACACACTCAGACGAATAAATTTCTTATCCAACAGATCTTCCAACTGACTCTTCAATTCAGTTAACTCAACAGCAGACATACGGTACAGAGCCATCGATATCGGCCTAGTACCAGGTACCAAATCAATCGAGAACTCAACGTCACGCTCTGGCGGTAATTCATTCACTTCTTCAGGAAACACATCAGGAAAATCACACACCACGGCTAGATCGCAAATCGCCAGTTTATCTTTAGCCTCCAAAGTCGCTAACAGCATAAACAACTCTGCCCCATCTGCTACTGCCTCATCATAGGGAGTGTAATACTTCGACAGCTCTGTGCACTTAGCAGCATACTCAGTAACAGACCGGTTGCCCTGCTTCAATTCTAAGAACTCTATCTCTTTCTTTCCTCTGACATCCTCTGGAAAGTACTTCCCCAGGAATCTCTCTCTGAACACCGCCTAAGTGATCTCAGCACTCCCAGCAGCTTCCAACTCAGTGCGGGCAGCAACCCACCAATCATCTGCTTCCTCTGACAGCATATGCGTACCGAACCTGACCTTCTGGTTATCGGCACACTCAGTCACTCGGAAGATCCTCTCGATCTCCTTCAACCACTTCTGAGCACCATCTGGATCGTATGCTCCCTTGAACATTGGAGGATTGTTCTTCTGGAACTCACTCAGTTGACTAGCAGCTCCCGATCCCACAACATTCGGATTCCCTCCAAGTACTCCCGCTAGCATACCCAGAGCCTCAGCAATCGCAGCATCGTCTCTACCTCTTCCAGCCATCTCTATTCTGAGAACCCAACAAGCTAAAACAATAAGTACTGATAGGGTTACACAACACCTATCACGTACAGGGAAATAGAATAATTACGACTCGACTCGACCGACTATGCTCTGATACCACTAATGTAACACCCTTCTAAAATACCCCAATAATTAATTTAAAACAACAAAATATGAATCAGAGTAAATATGCAATTGAGGGTGTCACACTTGACACTTCACACCATGTTCCAAAATATCTGGTCATACTCATTTATTTCTCAAAATAAAACATTGCACAATACGCAGCGGATAGAGATCTATCAATCATGCAAACCATGTAACGCATTACAGGTAAGATCATTCAACAACCAACAATGAAAATAAGGTAAAACAACCCGTCCCGATGTTACATCTACCAGAGCATGACCCACTAAGGAACTACACTAGACTCCAAGTTCTAGCTTCTACTCAATCACTGCTCGTTACCTGAAAAATAGTTGTAAGGGTGAGTTCCTCAATCGATATAATAAGCATTATAAAATATCATGTAATGTTAAGTAAATTAACACATTTCATCACCCTAATCATAACACATATTCAGCAACGGCAATATCAACTCATAATCATCATCATCATCATACTCAAACTCAACACAACCACAAAACACACGTATAATATTGGAATACATCCATTCATATTATACGCCATACATACATTATGCAATGAGACTCCATGCATGCGGTACCGACTATTCGTGAACATATAGTTCAACCTCACCGATCAAACCCAGATACGGCTACCAAGCTCACTAGTCCCACTCATTTGAGACCTAGTGACTCACTCACTAATTCCTCACCATGGGAATTAGCTACCACCCCAAGGGCTATGCTATGCACGCTAATCACCTAGCATGCAAACATCAACAACAATCCACAATAATTCACTCACTAATTCCTCACCATGGGAATTAGCTACCACCATAAAGGCCACATTATGCACGCTAAATCACCTAGCAATGCAAACATCAACAACAACTCACAATGGACATATGCTCACACTCTAAGCCATAAACAGTCCATCCACAATTGCATACATAATAGATATATTCACAACATTATGCACACCATCATACATCATCAATACAATTATCACAGAATCATATTATGTCATGCCACATAATCAATCACAGTATTAGCACACTCTACTAATACCTACACTGCTCAAAACAACGGGAAAATGATCCCTACTATATCATACATACAACATATCATTCACCACTATAGGCCAATCATCACATAATTCCATTCTAACACACACACAACATTTAAATGTCCATTTTTCACTTTTTCAACAGTGTTAACCGGTTAACGCCCTGGGTTAACCGGTTAACGCAAACAGAACTCGCTTCCTGGCAATTTTTATTAGTGTTAACCGGTTAACGCCCTGGGTTAACCGGTTAACGCAAGACAGACAGCAATTTTCCATAATTCATAACAGTGTTAACCGGTTAACACCCTGGGTTAACCGGTTAACGCAGAACAGAAATAAATTCTTTTAATTATCATAACAGTGTTAACCGGTTAACACCCTGGGTTAACCGGTTAACGCAAGACAGAAAGCTGTTCCTGCGCTAACACGAACAGAATGCAGAATTACCCGCATTTTCCGCCGTCGGAGGACTTCCGGACCTCCGATTTCGATTCCGTAAACGGCTACACGTCCAGAAAATTACAACTCATCCAATTATAGATTCAATCACAGTTTTTAACGCAATTCATTCATCACAATTCAAGGTATTTCTCAAACCTAATTAGAGTCAATCAATGGCTTATTACTACCCATCACATGTTAATCCATAATACCCATTAAACGACGATAAACCCCCCTTACCTGAGTTAATCCGGCAATCCTTTAGCTTCAAGCTCTTCCTTCCTCAACCTTCTTCTCCTGCTCTTCCTCTTTGCCCTTTTCTCACTTTCTGCCGCTTCTCTGGTTTTCACGTGAAAAAAAAACCCTTGCTTTACCAAATGGAACTCTTATATATATTCCAACTTATTATTCCAATTTATATTATTCCAATAATAATAATAATTCCAATAATAATATTCCAATTATTTAATTAAATTAATAAATATATTATTAACTTAAATTAAATAATCATCTTATTTTATCGGGGTGTTACACAAATGATCTTAGAACACTTGATCTCACAACTTTATTTGGCAAGCTAGAAGAACATGAGTAAGAACTCACTTGCTTGGAAAAACATGAGAAAAATCATGAGAAGAAGATAAAGAAGGATAAAGTCAAGGACAAGGAGGTAGAAATTAAGTATATTTATCTAAATACTTCAATTTCAAAGTCCATAACCAATGAGAAAAGTGATTGTGAAACAAGTGATTATGAGAATTTCGATGATGAAGAAATGGGGTTGTTCGTCAAAAGGTACTGTCATACCCCAAAATTTTCCCTCCCCTTTTATTCTTCATCTAACATATGACTTAAGATTCATCTGTACCCATTCATGTCTCATTCATGTGCATTATTCATTCATGTTAATACTTTCTAACAAGTATCATAGATTCAAATTTGGTGGTTAGTAAAAACTAGGTTTTATTTGAGTATTGGAGTTTGGCTCATCATATGAGGGGAAACCCTAATTTCATGCCCTCTTGGGTCTTGATTCATGAAGTTCACGTCATGACATTCATTTATGTATTCAAAACCCTAATTCTTGAGTTTACTATTTATTGACCTTCTGCCTAACAAGTTATAGACCTTGGCAGTATTCCTTTTCTTGTGAGGTTATAGACCCTGGCAAGCTCTTTCCGTGCCCATGGGTTATAGACTTTTGCACTTGGTTATAGACTTTGACAATCCCTTTGATCAACCCTGTAGAGTTATAGACTCTTGGCAATCTCCTTGCCTATTAGGTTATGGACCTTGGCAGTGTCTTCCTTTGCCTTTAGAGTTATAGACTCTAGCATCTGTTTCTTTCTCTTTAAGGTTATAGACATTTGCAGTTCAGTTCTTTGACTATAAGGGTATAGACCTTGACAAACTCCTTCTTGCCTTTAGAGTTATAAACTCTGGTAATCTATCACCCTGTCACAAGGTTAGAAGCCTTGGCACTCCTTTTTCAACCTTATAGGGTTGTACATCCCAGAAATCCAATCAAATACCTTTATTTATTCCATCGTAGGTCGAACTACGAAGCTCTGACTTTCTCATTACACGATGATAATACGTAGGCATAAGGCATTGAACCCTGTGCAAGCACAATTATTTTTTCTTTCCCATTCATCAATAAATACCATCCTGTTGGAACCAAGTGCTATATCCCTTTGGATTCCATGTTTATTTGTGGGCCAATAACCAATGCCCTCCTTTGAGCTAAAAGATGTTTGTCTCGTAGCCAAACACTTAATTCTCTTTGTTTTTTGTCAGTCCAATACAGGGATACCATGCCTTAGGCCCCTCACTTATTGGTTTATGCATGTTTACTCTTTGGTTCAAAGTTTATTCCTTCATAGATTTAATATACTTTCTCTTCTGGTTTTAGACTGGTGGTCCCTACAGTGATATATTGTTTCCTTGTACCAAACATCATATTCCTTTGGGTCACATATATATCCTTTTAGGACAATTTAATCGTAGACCACCTTGTGAACCAAGAGATGTTTGCCCTGATGCCAAACACTTAATTCTCTTTATTTTCAATTATACCATATAATGGTTAATGCTCTGGCCATACCACATATCAGTTAATGCTACATTTACTCTTTGGTTCAAATTTCACTTACATTTATGGGTTCTCACGCAACCATTGTATTTTGGTGCAAGTATACCTTTCATCACTTCTAATCTCTCTTTTCTTTGTTTTCGTAGTTCCCCGAACTACAGAGCTCTGACTTTCTTATTGTACGGTGAGATTATGTAGGCACGAGGGTTCAAATTCTCCACGAGCATATTTATCATTATTTCGTCTTCTACCTTATGTACCACCCAGATCTTCCATCATCCTTCATTCAAATATATTATACCAATCATTCACCTCATGTGATATACTATTTCTTTGAGCCAAATACACTATTTCTTTGAGTTCCATCCAGTGTCTACTTGTAGACTGAGAGTTGTTTGCCTTTATGCCAAACACTTAATTCTCTTTATTTTCGGCCATACCATATAGTGGTTAATGCTTTGGCCATACCACATATTGGTTAATGCTAGTTTTACTCTTAGGTTCAAATTTCATCCCTTTTTGGAGTCAATCAACATTATTCTTTGGTTCAGGCCATATTTGTTATCACTCTTCTTTTCATCTCCCACCATTAGTTCTATAAACTACTGAGCTATGAATTCCTTATTGCACTATAAGGATACGTAGGCATGATGGCCCTAATCCTCACCGAGCATTCTATCTATTCTTTTCTGTTTTCCTTATTCTTTTGCGAGTAATCTTTAGATAAAACACTCATTCAAGCAAAGAACAATCAAAACGGTTCTCGTTGAGTATAATAGATGGTTGGGGTGTTAATACCTTCCCTGTACATAACTGACTTCCTTACCCATTATCTCTTCCCCGGGGTTTTATCGATGTTTTCCCTTTCCTTTAGGAATAAATAAAATTCGATGGCGACTTTGTTGTATGTTCAAATATGTGATGTGTTCGAGTATATTTCCGCTCGTTTCAGCTGACGACTCTGTTGGGGATTGACTTGTTTAGGCAGGTAGGAGTCTAGCCTAGTTTTGATTGCTTTCTTCGTTTGTTTGGGCGTTTACCTTTATGCTTTATGCACTTTATCATTATATTCATAAGAAAAGAACTATACCCGAGCTGAGTACATACACATGATAGACTCATGGATAGTCGTGTTCATCTATGCTTTGCGCATTGGGTTGTCACGAGAACCACACCCATACTAGATTCACTTGGAAGTACTTTTGTCTTGTGATGATTCACTATGACAGGGTATTTTCATTTTGGATCGATAACTCTAGGATCTACCGTTTGAAGACTATAACCTACTTGTGAGGGGGATATGGGTTTTTCTGCAGGAAGCCATAGACTCTACATACCTTTATTCTCATGGATACGTCGGACCTTTGATCTTGCATCATATAGTATACGCAAATTATCTGGATTATGATGAGCTGCTAACTTCCATTATTGTATACTATTTTTTGCATTGTTGTATATATGTCAGAATTTTGAACCTGAGTGATTATACCATCAATGTTTTAAATCTATGGATGTTGCATAATCATTTGCACTCCATCCCTAACATGTGCGCTCATTCATTTGCATCTTATGACTACCAACCAGAAAGAGCTCACCTTGTCTTTTCCTCAGACAAAAAGATGATGACTCTTCAAAACCAGTACTTAACAAGAGCTAACAAATCAAGAATTTATGCTAGGTATGGAACAAGAGAATGCTATATACATGGAAACCTTGGCTCAGTTCCAAGACAAAATGGATATCTTCCAAGGTAATATGAACATTATACCTTCAAGCTCAAAAGGCCACTACATCTATCACTTCTGCCAATCCTGCTACTGTTGTGGTTACTGATGTTACTATTGTTGTCACCACTACTGTTGATACTGTTATTAATACTATAATCCAACCTGTGGTAAGCCAACCAATATGTCAGCCTGGTCCTAACAGGCATGTTGTTGCCTATCCGTGGGGTTACCTCCAAATTTTACTCCCCAAGTTGCTAATGGGAATGCTTTTATGCCATATCAACCTTTTGTTGCGCATCATGCCAATGGAACGATGGTTCCTATCCTTGGGGCATGACCACCCACTATCCTCAGATGGTTGGTGCTGACAACCATGAGATCAACCAGGAACAGGCTCTTCAAACTTTTACCCCGGTTACTGTTGAAACTCATGATGATAACAAAGATGAGTACATATGCCCTCACCTTCATTTTCATGTTCCTCCTCAGGCTACTCAACCTATTGTCCAGAATTTCAATCAACGTGTTCAGATACCTCCTTCGTATCCTAGGGTATTTTCTGTTGTTGCATCTCCATTTGTGTATCTGGGGGCACCCTATGCTTCATATGGGGGTCATTATGGTCAGACTTCTATTCATATAGTTAATTCAGGATTGATGTATCCTCATGGGTATCCCTAGTTTGCTTCTCCTCCAATCCTTACTCAAGCAACTTCTCAGGGTGTTTAACTCCCCAATCATCAAACTAATTTCCAGCCTACTAATCAGATTTTTTTTGTACAAATCAGAACAGACATCCAAACTATCGGTTATTAGATGAAAGGATAAGAGTCATTGAAGGTTTCTCTGCTTACAGTATGGATGCTAAGAATGTATGCTTAGTTCCTAATGTGGTGCTTCCTCGGAAGTTCAAAACTCCAGACTTACCAAAGTACAAGGGTTTAAGCTATCACCCAAGCCATGTTATTATGTATTGTAGAAAGATGGCATCCTACATTGACAATGATGAGCTTCTTATCCATTGCTTCCAGGACATCCTATCAGGGGCATCCTTGAAGGAAAATTGCGGTCCAAAACGCAGCGGAAATTAAAATTTCTCCTTTAGAGATCCTTACGAATGGTCATGATCAGTGATAGAATATTTACCTCTTGTGATGATCGAAACCTTTGGTGCAGATCTCTTGTGACGATCAAAACCTTTGATGCAGATCCACGAAGCGATCACGAACGTTGAACGATGACAACGTCTCTACTCAGTCCACACGAACGGGTTCCTTCAATCTCAGTGCTAGCTGGTACGAATGAAGGCTTTGAGTGAGAGAGAGAGAGAGTGAGAGAAAACGAAAATAATGCAACCGCAATTAATGCTTCTGCACAAGGGTTCTATTTATAGAACCACTTGTGTGGGCTTCAAGCTAAAAAGCCCACTTAAGTGTATTTTGGCCCATATCTTATAATATGCCCAAAATCACTTAAGCCCATGGTACCTTACCATATTTCGTATTCTACTCAAGTACACCGTACCTTACGATGTTCTATAATTCACTTAAGGGCACCGTACCTTACGATATTCCTTAGTTACTCTATCTCTCATCAATCCGTCCTTGGTGTGTGACCCTGTAGGTTTTCGTGACGTTGGCAATTATATTAAATCACGCATTTAACATAATAAACAGTGAGCGGTATCTAGCAACACATCACTGCTACCCAAGACACGAAAATGTCATGTGATCTGACAAAACCATCTGTGATAATAATTATGTGTATAATTACCCTTTTGCCCTTATGTCTATATTGAACACAAGGCATAGACCATGTCATCCTTGTCCAGTTCAATATTGGGCCCATAGACATTTATCCTGTTATGCAGGATGGGCAAATTCCATCTAGGTCACTCATGTCCCTCAGCATGCTTCGTGGAGTACCCATCAACTGTCTTTATGGTTATCCAGTTACGGACAACGTTGGATCAACAATAAAACACTCGACTCTACATCTAGGATCCATAGTGGTTTCAGGTCGAAGAGTGGAATACACTATTATCACCATGAGAATAACTTATGACACCTTGCATAACTTTCTATATAGTATTCTCATAGAGGGTCAATCCGGTATAAATATTACTCCTAATATTCATACCTATGTTTAAGACTTGATAACTCTTTATCCATGATCCATGAGATGTGATCATCAGTCTACAAACATAATAGTCTTAATGCTTTAATGTTATCCCAATTCACACTAAAGCTCGACTACGGATACTTTAGGAATAGTGTCCTTATGTTTAATGTGTTCTCATGATTAAGTCACACTTAATACATTAAACGGACTATCTATTCCAGGGACTTTATTAATCAACCATAATAAAGAGAATGCCTTTTATTATTCGATACAAGTACCAAAATGTATTGGTCTCTAGGGCTTACACCAACAATCCTTAGATTGGTACATGAGCTTGGAGTGCAGTAAAATTAGATCATGAAAGGACTTGTATGAAGCCTTTCTCAAGCAATACAAGTATAACCCGGATATAGCTCCCACCATATTACAACTGCAAAATCAAGCCTGCAAAAGTAGCAAAACATTCAAAGAATATGCTCAGAGGTGGCATGAAATGGCTTCACGAGTTAGACATGCACTAACAAGACACTAAACTGGTTGATATATTCACGAGCACTCTTTAAGGTATGTACTATGATAAAATTGTCGGTAGTTCGTCGTCCAACTTTACTGATATAGTAACCATTGGAGAACACATTGAGAATGGGTTGAAAACGAGAAAGATTGCCAACATTGATAATCAAACAGTGGTCAAGAAATTTCAGAGTTTTGCTAAGAAGAAGGAGGCAGAGGCAAGTGTCGTGATAGAAAATGTCTACCCTCAAGTTCAAGCCCAATATCAGCAACCTACATACCAAGCTCAGTCACAGCAACCTCTACAGGCTCAAGCTCCCCCAAGTCACTAGCCTCAGAACAATAGGGGTCAAAGGCAGAATCGTCGTGGGAATAATAATTGGAACAGGAAACATCAGTATGATCAGATTCCTATACCTTATTCATAGTTGCTACCATATCTTGTCCAACAAGGAGCAATTGTGCCAAAAGAAATCCCATCTGCCATTTTTCCTTATCACGCAAAGCATAATCCTAATGCCTCATGTGCCTACCATGCTAGGCATATAGAACATTCTATCAAGGATTGTTGGCCTCTCAAATCTAGGGTATAATAGCTCATTGACCAATACGTTTTGTCTTTCTCTGAGGCATGGCCTAATGTCAAAACTAACCCATTTCCATATCATAGTGGACAAGTGGTGGATGTAGTTATTTGTGGAGAATGCTCAGATTCGGTTACCTCCATGGATGAATATTAATTTTAGTCATATCAACTATATCATATTGTTTAATCATGTCTCATGTGTAATCTTGTCTTGTTTGTTAATTGTTGTTCATTTGTAAAACTTGTCTAGTTTTCAGATGCTAATAATAATGAAATAAGCGTGCATGTTTTGATTAAATCCATTCATGTTCACTCATATTTTATTTATCAGTATCAAACTTTTTCCCAAGCCAAATCAAAGGAGAATGATAAATAAAATACGCAAGTCCGCTATCTATATGCTTTTGAATAAAAATATGTTGATTATGTAAGGCATTGTTTCAAATCCCTAAACATCAGGGGTATAAGGAAGATAATCCATAATCAACCCCTTTAGGCCTTGAAGTATGAGTTTCTTTCTACACATAAAACCCTCTATTTTAACCAGAGGCGAGGTAGTCTTCAGTTAGTTTGACCCTGCATTCAAAATTCAGAAAGAGAATATCCCATCAAAGGATCAATCACATCCTATCCTTCTCAAGAGGATTGAATTACAAATTCAGAATGGTTATCCCTTACCAACAAAAGAAATGAGACAGTCACAACCCTTGCAACAAATTAAGTAAGTGAATATCACCGGATTTGCTCCAATACAAAAAAAAAGAGAAAAAAAAATATCAAAAGCAAAAGAAAATCTCGCTAAGTCAAGAGCTTAAAAACAAGATTGACTTAGGCAAAAGTTAGGGCATCCTGATGGACTGCAAAACCCAAAGGATCAATCCAGGCAAAAATAAGGGAAAATAAAATAACCAGAGGATTAATAACAAATCCTTAGCAAGAGAAAATATGTGGTTGCAAACAAAATCAAAAGGTGAGTGATTATCACTCCAAACTCTCATCGGTTCCATAACCATCATTGCTACCATTCAAAATCCTTTTCTGAAAGATGAATGCTTGTTTCAAGCTAACTGAATGTAGGACTGGAGAACATCACGAAGAACGGGTGGGTTAGAATAGGTTTTTAGCCTTATATCCTTTCTTTCTGAAACCGTGAATAAGTACATGTTACAACCCTCAAAAGACCTAATTGAAGCAAGGTTCATTTTGAAAGCATACTATGGTAAGAACACGTCGAAGTTGACTCCTAAGTATTTGCTTGTCATTTGCATTGATATTGATATGGCATTCTAACTAGGGATTCATTCACTATATGCCATAATCTTAATGAACATACTTGGGTTTCAAAACTTGCATGAGCATGACATTACAATTATTATTTTTAAAATGAGCATTTTTACTTGTGAACAGGCACTTGACATCAAGAAAGCTTACACAATGGGAAGGTTCAACTATTCTTTAATCTCTGAAGCACATATCTCTTCAAGATACAGAATCTAGGGCAACCACATCGAGATTCTACAAATCTCTCTAAATCATCCAAATAGGGGCAAAGTTACTTCAAGGCTCATATTAGGGCAGGCCACCCCAAGAGCATGAGAAGTCAATCACTCCCATAAATGGTTAATCAAGCGAACACGATTTTAAGACGTTGGGGCAAGCCAGTTAGAGATCTTCAAATGATAAGACTGCTTCATAGCTTGTGATGGGGGCAATTCATGCAAATACTCAACAGATTAGGGCAAAGATAGGCTATAAAGGTACAACCTTTCTCCATGTTTCAGATCAAGTCCAGAGGCATAACAACAATTGGAACTTGAAGTAGGTGTCGGAGAATCATGTTTGTATGAACTTTATTCTGGCCTGAAATTCCCACCTCCCTCTATATGAGCATCTAGTTTAATCATTGCATAAATCATCATCATGTATTAATTACATCATGGTTGATGTATCTTTTTCCAACCATCATGGTTGAGGGTCTTCTGTTCCCAACCTTCATGGTTGAAGGTCTTTTGTTTCCAACCCTTATGGTTGATGAATCTTTTTCCAACTGTCATGGTTGATAAGTCTTTTGTTTATGACCTTCATGGTTGATGAACCCTTTTTTTCAATCTTCACGATGGATAATTTCTTGTTTCCAACCTTTATGGTTAACATGCCTTAATCTTTTTCCAACCTTCATGGTTGATGATCTTTTTCAAACCTCCATGGTTGACTTTGTTTCCAATCTTTGAATTAATGATTTATTTTTTACCCCCCTATCAGGGAAGATTCAGTTAAATTCCTTTGTCTGCAAAGGCATGCTGGAACTTTCATGTTTAACTTATGGACTCCTTGTTCCCATGTCTGACCAATAGCCTATCTCCATCCTTTTCTACATAGCATACATGGCTTCAGGCATCATAAAAATCATACATTACATATAGCATGCTTATCATGTTTCCTTTGTGATTGATATAATCCCCCCACAAAATATTTTGATCAGCCCTCAGCAGATGAACCTATGGAAGTCTACCTTCTATTCTACATTCCCTATACACCTATCTATATCACCTTATAACCATTTTTCAATGGGTAAATTTTCGGATACTTTGGCATTTAATCCTCTTCTATCTTGAATACCCGAAAAGCTTTCGCAATTCGCATATTCAGGTTTAAGATGATTAAATAGGGGTAGCTGTCATACCCCAAAATTTGTCCTCATCTTCTATTATTCATCTAATTGTTGTACCCCAAAATTTATCCTCTTATTTTTAAACACTAATTGGCTTATATTTTATCATCATATACATTCATATATATCATTGTTTCTATGGTTATGGGATTGATGCATCTCTCTTATGACCTTCTTCAAGCTTTAGAAGAAAGAGAAGTGACAATCAGTGCAAGGAGTATGGGATATCCTTAACTTCATGACCACTCAATCTACAAGGGTTTTCTTATGGCCTAAGACATCTCACATGGTCCATTATTTCATTAATTGATTGAGAATTGCAAGAGAATGGAAGTTGATCACACCCTTATAGTCTTTTGGTCCTTGAGCTAGGAATGTTAATTATCCAAGTGTGTGGAATACCCATGGACCAAAAATTTTAATCATCTTAATCATATCATTATACAATACATCTTTTTCTCTCAAGTTTCTCCCTTTTTCCTAGGAGAATCAAGGTTTTGAAGATGTGCACTCGTCTCCTATCTTTTTGGACTGAAATTAGGGTTTGTGATAAAATCAGTTTATTTATGAATTATTGAGCAATATTTGATTCCATGGTATTCTATGCGTCCCTAAGTGACTAGGTTTAAAATATTGGTCATCAAATCCATTCATAAGAGGTTCAATTGCTCAAATGATCAATAGTTTGATTCAATTGGGGGGAAGTCAACTAAGCAGATTAAAAAGTCAACTCTTGATTTTTTTGGGTTAAAATTGTATTCCACAAGTCAAATATGGTCTATGGTTGAAACATTATCAAGAAAAGTCAAGAGATTCATCAAAAATCAAGAATTTTGAAAATTTTCCAAATTGGGAAATTAGGGTTTCAAAAGAAAGTTACTATTTTAGGCAAGTTCATATTTGATTTCAGTCAACTTCATGGCCATACTTCACACAGATCCAAGCTCATTTTCAATATATTTTCAACATGAAAATTGTAGTTTCAAGTTTCCTCTTTCCAATGGTTCCAAGAACTCCTCGTTTGGTTGGCTACAACTCAAGATATCATCTTCTAAAGTCATGACCTCAAGTTGGTAATTTAGTTTCATACTTAGTGATATTTTGCTAAGTGTCTGGTCAGTATCAAGCAACCCTCTTCATGGCCATTTTTCACCTAGATGCAAGTTTGATTTTAATTTGACCTCAACATATGAGTTGTAGATCACATTCCCCTCTCCATTTTTGCTTCAAGAAATTTCTAATTTAGTGGCTTAATGAGCGAGTTATTGAGATGTCAAGTTCGGACCTCAAAATTATCAAGTGACCTATAACTTACATGAATGTGTGTAGTTTCAAGTTGCTATTTTCATGGCTATTTTTAATGAACTTCAAGGCCTTGTTTCAATTTTCCTCTAACATGAAACTTGTTTGTCTCCTTTCCCTCTTTCCAAAAAACCCAAGTTTGTTTCAATTGGCCAAGAAACCATGGAGTTGTGATGGCTTGAACATGGATGATCCCTAGTTCCCAATATCATAAGTATCATTGATTTTGGCATTATTTTGTCATTTACTTACAACAAGGTTTTCCCACACGCGTGCCACCTTTCTTTCCATGCTTTTTATGGCTAAGCAAGACACTATTTGCATGCATGTACATGCTGCCTCTTTGGGCCAAAATTAGAAATAATCCATTTTTCCCTTCCTTCTATCTCCACTGCCTTCAAGTCCCCACGAGTTCTGAGATTTCTCCACTCTATTCCAACCTCTTGAAACGACACTCCACTCACCTGAAACACATCAAAAATGCAAGATGTACACCTCACTCTCTCTCATTCTGATTTTGTCCAAATTTGGAATTACAACTTTGGCCAAGTGTGTTGACCCTTCTGCCCTCACCCAGGGCTCACATAAAAAGTTTATTCCTTCTGTAAACCTATGGGAGATGTTAGTTGGAGGCAAAATAGAAGGATAAAAAAAATCTGAACTCTCTTCATTTTTTCTACTTTTCCTCCATTATTGAAGCTGCTTGAGGTTTTTTTATATGGCTCGCCACTGCTTCTCATCTTCCTACTAGTCTTGTTCATCTTCTTTCTCCAAGAATCCAAGGTGAAGTGGACATCCTCCACTAGGTAAGTTTTCCACACTTTATGCTCCTTCATGCTAGTCATTTGTCATGCTTAAGCGCATTCATATGCATCTGGAAGATCCACTCTTGAAGTGGATCATGGAGCTAGGCTCATATTTTCATCTACAGTTTGGTTTGAATGATGTCTAATTTTATTTGAACCCGTATGTTCCTATCTACTTTTCTCCATGATTCTTTCTTCATTTTTGAAATCTAAAGATGCCATGTTGTTCTACTAATTTCATACTTCATTTTTTATTCAAACTTTATTTATTTTGGTGGAGAGATGAGAGAGATATTTGGGGAAGAAGATTGCATGTTGGAATCGGGTTCTAGGGTTTTTCTGAACTTTTGATGCATGGCCGAGGTTGGAGATGGAGAGGTGTTGCATGTTGATTGGGCATGACTTTGTTTTGTCTTTTAGCGTTTAAGTGAGGAAGTGACTGATTAAGGGATGTTCCACATACTCCAAGCGTGACATGTCCATTTCATTTTCCTTTTTATTTTTCTAACTTGTTCTTGGACCGGGCCGTGTACAAATTGTTTTCCCCACCCCCCTTTTCTGGCCCATTTTCGTGGTCAACTATTTTCCTTTTATCCTTTTTACTTGCATGCACACCATTCCATCTTCTTTTGTTATTTGATTATTGTTTCTTTTGATTTTATTTAAAATATCTCCCTTTGTCTAAAAATTCCCAAATAATTCATGATTAATATTTTGATTATTATTTAATTTTACATATTTTTATTTATTATTTTTGATTTATTTTAATAATTGTTTTTACTTTTATATTTAATTATGTATAATTAACCTAATTTTATTGGTTAGGGTTTGATCTTGATCTTCCTTTTTTAATTTTGATCCAATATTTTGTACACATATAAACATATGGATATAGCTCATTTGGGTTTTAATTTGGTGTTTAGATTATCAATTTTGGAATGTTTTTTAACTTATTTTTGAAGATTGCTTGGTATGATCAATTAATGGTGTATTGTTTGAATGATTGATTTGTTTGAACATCTTTTACACGTGATTTTGAATACATCTTTATGATACGTTGAGTTTTTTACCTCAAATTTCCATGTTTAATTTTTCATAATTTTTCTATGCTCCTAACTATTCTTCTTGAATTATTCAAGCATGTTTATTTCCTTGTGATACATTTTGCATCTAGTTGATTATTTTGGTATGCACTTGTGCAACCATGTGGGATCTCTTTACCCTTCTTGCTTGACTACTTCATCATCATTAGGAGTCCTAAATTCACTCATGTGGACCCTTTCAGTTATCTCCATTTGATGCCTACTTTTTTATTGTCTTGAGTTCTACTTGTTTGCTTTTGAGATCATAGTTTGGATTGTATCTTGTGCATTCTAACTTGAGTACTATGAGTCCAATTGATTTTGTTTCCTCTTGTTTTTGTTTATTACTTACTTGGTCTTGGTACCTTTATAATTTTCTCTTATGATTCTTTTAATTGTATCCCATTGCCATTTCATCATGATGACACATTAAGAGCTACATTATTCTTTTCTTGACCTAGTTTTGAGTTTAGTAGATAGTGGAGCTCTTAGGAGCTTGGGATCCATCTTTGAGTAGTGTGATTTTTGTTCTAATTTCATCTCTTCATGTCCCAACTTCATTTCACTTTGCTCATTTACTTTGTTGGAGCAAATGGCTCCTTACTTGGATGATGTCCACCTTCTGACTTACTAGTTATGCATGAACGTTGAGGTTGTTTGCTTATAGATACCTCTTGGATTTTGATGGTTTTATTTAATGCTTTGAAGAGGAATTTTCCTTTGTCCCTTGCCTTATAAGAATCCCCCTTTTGATCTTTGTTTATCTTGTTGCTTTTTGATAAAGAATTCCTTTTCTAGGATGAGATCTTTACTTGTTTACCAAGTTACTTGACTTTGATTTGTGTATTAAGTTTGGATGATTTCCCTTGTTTCTCTTGAACCTAATCTTATTTAACTTATTGAACAAGTCATACATCCCTTGATGTCATGTGTATGCTTCATTGTGTGTTTACTTCTTGTTTAAGCTTCTTGGAGCTTGTGCGATTGTTTGCCTATCTTTTGGCCTATCTTGGAGCATGGCTTTTGTGATTCATTCTCGATGCTTGATTGATTTGTATGTGGAGCTTAATATTTCATATACTTCTGACTTGTGTGGTTTGATACAATTTCTCCATAATTCTACTTCATCTATGTTTGCTTGAAGTTCATTTGCCTTCAGGGGCATGACTAGGGTTTGATTTTTGATTACTTGTCTTAAACCTTTAAGTGTGCTTGGGAATGATCCCTTTGTGATGTCTTAATTTTATTATGAATATTGATACCATGTATATGCTTATGATCTCTTACTATGCATTTTTCCATGTCTAATTGTTCACACACTTGTGATCATTTCCCTTTACAACTTTGAATTATGCTTGTGTACCTTGGTGTTTGTACCATGGATTCAATGCCTGTTTAAACTTCTTCTTGATCTTGAGACTTTAGTTATTTGAATAACATGTCTATGTGTCTCTTTTCTTTCTTCCACAAATATTTTCTCTTTACTTGTCTTGCTTGTTAGCATTGCATGAGGACTTATGTCCATTTATGGTTATTTGGTTGCCTTTCCTTGAGTGTTTTGCTTGAGAATCTTTATCAAGTATGTTTAGGTGATGATGATAGGTCTTTGTTGCATTTGATACTGCCTTTATTGACTTCTCATCTCTTTTCCTTCACTTCACTATTCTCATTCCATGTTTGTTTGGACACTTGACACATTAAGATTGTTGCTTGCTAGTATGCCTATTTGTGTGCTTTCCTTGAACCCTTTGTTGCTTAAGCCATTTATGCATGACTTTAGGAACTAGACACCATATATTTATGCTTATTTTTACTTAATGTTGGTGCCCATTTTGGTTTGATAACCTGTTGTTTGCTTTAGTTGTATTCATAACCTGTTTGAGCTTTGCCTCCCTCTTTCATGACTAGTTTGAATGAGATGTTGCTTTTTGTTAACATGTGCTCTTACAGTGTTAACTTGTGATGTATTAAAGCATGTTTATACTTGAGAATTAAATTTTATCTATTACTTGATTGCTTTGATTTCTTCTCTTTTTCCATGACTTGATATGGGTTCGTTTCAATTTTTCTTCCATGACATGATATGGATTGCTATTTCTTTATTTATGTCCCATGACATGATATGGATTGCTATTGCTTTATTTCTCTCCCATGACATGATATGGATTTTTATTGTTTTTCTTTTCTTCCATGACTTGATATGGTACTGCTTTTCTTTTCTTCCATGACTTGATTTAGTGTTGTGTTGTTCGTTGTCCCATGACTTGATATGGATTGTCATCTTCTCCTATCTCTTTTCCTTATGTGGATAACATGTTCCCCATAGGATTTCTTTGGTTCATTCTTGGTTAAGATTAAACTAAAGTAGACCTTAGGTTTCTTAACCAAGCATGACAACATTAGGTAGACCCCTGAATCCTTAACCATAGGCCAATCTTTGCATGCTAACCTAGGTAGATGTTTCCCTCTTATCCTAACTTTATGACCAATATTACATGCCAACATTAGGGTTCTCTCTAGAATTCCCTTAGATTTTCGATTTCTCTTTTGCATTCATTTTAAAACAAAAACCTTTTTCCTAATCAAAATCCAAAAACATTTTAAATACCACTTGAACTCTTTCAACAACAAGAGAGAAATTATCAGATGCCTCCTGCCTTGGGTGGATCATTTGATATATTCTTTCAACAAAAATACTCAACTAATCAAACTTCTTTTTCCGCTTGGCTTTTATTATGAAAATTTTCAATAAGGGTGGTTACCCATAAAAAGCACCAACAAACCAATATTTTTTAGAAGAACTACGATGCTCTGATTCTTTTTGATACGTAGGCATTGGGTTGCAAAACCTAAGCGAGCACAATAATAAAAACTTTCTTTTATTTGTAAATAATTCAATCTTTCTGCACGCATTCCCTTTTAGTTGGTAAGTTTTAGAATAAACACACCCTTTTGATTAGAACAACAAGAGTGGATCGTGTAGAGTACTACAGACGTGAGGGATGCTAATACATTCCCCTTGCGTAATTGAATCCCTTACCCATCTCTCGGTTGCAAGACCATTATATTCATCCATTTTGTAGGTTTACTCAGTGATTCCTTTCCCTGTATGGGGATAAATATCATTGGTGGCGACTCTATTTTATGTGCGCGTTTTTTTTATAGATGCGACATCAACTTATAACTTAAGATTCATCTGTACTTATTCATGCCTCATTCATGTACACTATTCATTCATGTTAATACTTTCTAACAAGCATCATAGATTAAAATATGGTGGTTGATAAAAACTAAGGTTTTGTTTGAGTATTGGAGTTTGGCTCATCATATAAGAGGAAACTCTAATTTCATGCCCTCTTAGGTCTTGATTCATGGAGTTCACATCATGACATTCATTTATGTATCCAAAACCCTAATTCTTGAGTTTACTATTTATTGACCTCATGAGATTTTATCTATGCATATGAAACCCTAATTCATTGGGAAAAGACTCTTGACCTACATGTCTACATGATTGAGATTTCATCTGATTCAAGGCTTGGTTCAAGCACCCACATGTGCATCCTACTTAGCCATTCCTAGGCTATTAACTTAGGTCTCCTGGTGCTTTCAAATGCATAGGTACATGGCCATTGATTCATGATTCCTGATTGCATTAATGCATTGGTCTTTTGGTCCATTTGTTTGTCATTAATCCATTATGATTCATAAGGGCATTATAGACCTTTAATTCTTGATTCATCTATGCATCTTAGTCCATTTCACTCATATGATTCAGATGATCAAAGATGATTAATTCATTCATATATTAAGTTTGGTTTTAAGAGAAGTTCATTCAAAAGTCAAGGTTGATTCATATTCTCATCATAGTCATTTTGCTCACACAATTGGCCATTCGTTCATTCATTAACACATATAATGTTCATTATAAAAGAAATACCAAAAAAATCATACTCCCTCCGTTCCTTTTTAAGTGTCACTTTCTTGAAAAAAAATGTTCCTTTTTAATTGTCACTTACAAAGTTCAAGGTAGTTATAAATAGACTTTTGTCAAAATTACCCCTAACTAATTATTAGAGAGAGAGAGAGAGAGAGAGAGAGAAAAAGTAGAATGAATGTAATAAATGATTAAGGGTATTATAGGTAAACGAAAAATTATTGTTTGAAAAGTAATAGTAATGATTAGGTTTCTTGATATGTGTACACATTCTAAAAGTGACACTTAAAAAGGAACGGAGGGAGTATTTTACAAAAGATGAGTTTTGGTCCATTGTTGACTTTTTATTCAACTAGTTGACCAAAGTCAACCCTCATATTTTTCATCCTAAAATCTTAATAATAATCACATCTTCATCATTGTATCATTTCTAGATTTTCCATGGCCACCACTTCCTCCATTGATCAAGTTTTGCCAAATTGGTCATCATGCCTTGAACTTATCTTTCTTGCCTTGCATAATGACTTGCAAGCTTGCCCACCATGCCTACATCAAAGTAATATATGCAACAAGACCAATCCTGCACTCATCAATAATCAACCATTCAAACCATAGCATATATTCATTTTATTAGGAATTGTACCAACCAGATCAACATGAATCAATTACATAAAACCAGTTCTGCATCCAAGTTTACAAGTCCTACCGCTACCTAATTGACCTAGTTATTTATAGTATTTAACCATATTTCATAACAGTCCCAACATGTGGAGTTTTGATTTTCAACATAAATTAAAAGAGAAAACTATACAGACTTGCAATAGGAATGCAACAATATTGCTCAGCCATTAAGTTGCTCATAAACCTAACCATTCAATAGACCATCACCTTGCTAAACCTGTAGTAACATGTCATCATCATCGAATAACACATGCAATATCCAAGAAGATAAATCAAAAGCCTAGTGGGTCATTACCATGTAATCCAATAGCAATTAACCATACATGCATCAAACAACTCCACAACTTAACAAAACCCTGCATTTTTACACAAAATAAGCTCCTTCACTCCAGATGCATTAGCCTACAAATTTCAAAGGACTTCAAAACATTCACCCTGCAGAACCACCAAGTCAGAAGCTCTTAACGCTCCACCTGGATCATGACTCGATTAACAACCATACAGAAATTCATTCAATAGAAAATTAACTGCAATTTCTTTTTAGCAGAATATGAATTCCACGATAAGCAAATGCAATGCATAGAGAATAAAAACCTACTAACTGATATTGCAACATCAAAACAAACTTTCAAATGCTAACAAAACAATTCATTTCCCAACTAACAGGTGCATTTCAAGTGAATTTTAGGGGCATTTCTATCTGACAATCGAAGCTTTATAAATTCATAACTATTCACTTATTCAGGGGGACGAATCACAAATCACACTTTGAGATCCTCACAAACCTCTCTTCACAACTTCTCTCTCTCTCTCTCTCTCTCTCTCTCTCTCTATCTGTCTCTCTCTCTCTCTCTCTCTCAGAAAAGGAATGTGAAGAAGAAGATATTAAAGAAGAAGAAGGAGCATACAAAGAAGGAAGAGAAGTCGATACCTATTATTCGCCAGAGCTCCTATCCGATAAGTTTTTCTTACATCGCTTGCTTCAAATATTGGTGCAACAACATGGAATATGTTATTGCGTCATTCATCCCCATTTCTCTTCATTGATATGCACGATTCGATTTTGACGTGACAATGGATGTGGATCAGGCTTGTTGAAAGCGAATGGTGAACTCGAATTTGAATAGGGCTTTGATAACGAGGATTAAGCTTTGATACATTTGTTTGATTTTGTCTTTCATACGAATTTTGAACATTTGAAATGGAGATGGAAAGGAGAAAGCGAATTTGATGTCAGCTTCTTGTGTTTTTGAATGAGTTTCGAAAGATGAAAATGTGAGAGTAAAGGTGTGTGGAGACGAAACGAGGAAGGTTCATACTGTTGGTGTAAGCCCTAGAGGCCAATACTTTTGGTACTTATATCGAATTATTTATTAATAATAAAAGGCATTTTCTTTATTACGGTTGATTAATAAAGTCCCTGGAATAGATAGTCCGTTTAATGTATTAAGTGTGACTTAATCATGAGAGCACATAAAACATAAGGACACTATTCTTAAAGTATCCGTAGTCGAGCTTTATTGTGAAGTGGGATAACATTAAAGCATTAAGACTATTATATTTATAGACTGATGATCACATCTCATGGATCATGGATAAAGAGTTATCAAGTCTTAAACATAGGTATGAATATTAAGAGTAATATTTATACCGGATTGACCCACTATGAGAATACTATATAGAAAGTTATGCAAAGTGTCATAAGTTATTCTCATGGTGATAATAGTGTATACCACTCTTCGACCTGAAACCACTATGGACCCTAGATGTAGAGTCGAGTGCTTTGTTGCTGATCCAACGTTGTCCGTAACTGGATGACCATAAAGACAGTTGATGGGTACTCCACAAAGCATGTTGAGGGACATGAGTGACCTAGATGGAATTTGCCCATCCTGCGTAACAGGATAAATGTCTATGGGCCCAATATTGAACTGGACAAGGATGACACGGTCTATACCTTGTGTTCAATATAGACATAAGGGCAAAGGGGTAATTATACACATAATCATTATCACAGGAGGTTTTGTCAGATCACATGACATTTTCGTGTCTTGGGTAGCAGTGATGTGTTGCTAGATACCGCTCACTGTTTATTATGTTAAATACGTGATTTAATATAATTGCCAACGTCGCGAAAACCTACAGGGTCACACACAAAGGACGGATTGGTGAGAGATAAAGTAACTAAGGGACATTGTAAGGTACGGTGCACTTAAGTGGAATACGAAATATGGTAAGGTACCAAATACTTAAGTTATTTTGGCATATTATGAGATATGGGCCAAAATACACTTAAGTGGGCTTTTTAGCTTGAAGCCCACACAAGTGATTCTATAAATAGAACCCTTGGGTAGAAGCATTGTTACTCAGACTCAACTCAAGTGAAGACTTGGAATTTCATTTCCCTCTCTCTCACTCAAAGCCTTCATTCATAACAGCTAGCACTGCGATTGAAGGAATCCGTTCGTGTGGACTGAGTAGAGACGTTGTCATCGTTCAATGTTCGTGATCGCTCTGTGGATTTGTATCCAAGGTTTTGATTGTTACAAGAGATCTGCACCAAAGGTTTGAATCGCCACAAGAGGTAACGATTCTATCACTGATCATGCCCATTCGTAAGGATCACTAAATGGAGAAATTTTTAAATTCCGCTGCGCCTTGGATGGCAATTCTCCTACAGTGGTATCAGAGCCACTTACGAAACCATGAATCTGATAACTGTTTTTGTTCTGTATTAATATGATTAAAGACAAAATGAATCAAAGATTAAATTGAGATCGATCAAGTCATATATGTGATATATGTAATCCTGATGCAAAATACATTATATATGATATAGTGTTCTCGTTTCGTTCATTCAAACACTCAATGATTGTTTTCCTTGGAGCGATCAGTGGTCATTTGCTTCTTGATCCGACATTAGTATGGTGAAGCAATGACGTGTTGATCAATCATACTGAATCAACAATCGAGATATGTTTGACGGTCTGAAATTGGTGCATCAGGGTTAGTGACGGCACAAGGGTTGTGTTGTCAGAGAGTTATGCGATTGGGGTTGTGACTGCACAAGAGTTGTACTTTCTAAACACTTTTCCGAACAGTGTTAACCGGTTAACGCATATGGTTAACCGGTTGACGCAATACGAAATAATTTTTTTTTAATTTTTCAAACAGTGTTAACCGGTTAACGCATTTGGTTAACAGTTTAACGCAAGACGGAAAACAGTTTTCCAAGACATTTTCAAACAGTGTTAACCGGTTAACGCATTTGGTTAACCGGTTAACGCGAGGCAGAAAACAATTTTTGAACAGATTTCAAACAGTGTTAACCGGTTAACGCATATGGTTAACCGGTTAACGCAAGGCAAAATTCACTCGTTCGGCTAACTCAGTGCTTTAAAAGTATCAAGTGTTGATGCGAAAAGCGACATTGATTTTAAATGAATTGTTCATTAAAATGTGGTGATCGGTCGTCGAGATTTAATTTGATTTTAATTAATTAAAGGAATTAATAATAATAATAATAATAATAATAATAATAATAATAAAGTGTTTATTATTGTCGTGTGGTGATCGGTTATGGCCTTAGTTTTCCTTTATTTTGCTTTGGGTTTTAAAATACGACCTGCGTGTCGTGCCTCTCTCTTAATCTCCCAAATGTAACTTCTTTTCTCATCTCACTCCCTCCTATGTAAAACGAGTTTCTTTTATATAATGTAATGATATGAAGAAAGCAAAGTAGTCAGTGCCAAAGGAGGACAACCTTGAAGATCTTGCTTGGAGAAGCTTAGATCATTGTTAGGTTAGCTTAGGTTCTCTCATTAGCTTGGGAGAACAATTGCGCTAGGGGCCATAATTGTTTCATTATGTATGTATGTATGTTGATGCATATGAATGTATGTTGATGCATGTGAGAGGCGATTTATATGATAAATAAGCCGGTGAGATCAGAAAAATTGCAATTCCCTCAAATTAAATATTAAGTTTATGCTTTCCAAGTTTTAACACTCATCAAGACTAGTATCGAATAATGTAGGTTTCGCCTACGCGAGGTGCATGTTCTATATTAGTAAGGTGCGATGGGATAATTGTAATATCCAACTGTTAAAACAATGGGTCAAACTTAACTAAACAAATTATAATAAGATTATATATATGTTTAGAAGCAAGAGTTGGGAATGATCCATATGATGGATTAGAATTAGGAGTTATTCACCCAACTGAAATTTTCGAGAGTTGTATGAGATACAATTGGAAGGAGTTCCTACCTAAATAACCTAGTTTTGTGTAATCCGCCTACGCGGACTTAGAACGAAGTGAAATATGGATCTCGACCCACTAGAAAATCTTCCAACGGGATTTTCCGAATCAAATGATGAGGGTCATTTGTTTTGAGTAAAATAGTGGGAGCATATTTGATTAAAGGCCTAATTAAATATGTCAATGATACTTATATTTTCATTAATCCTTATGTAGATTACCATGACAGCAAACACCTCTAACAACATCCTGCGATCAATCCTTGATAAGAAAAAATTGTCTGGGACAAATTTTCTGGATTGGCACCGAAACCTGAGGATTGTCCTCAAACATGATAAAAAGCTGTATGTCTTGGAGACACCTGTTCCTGAAGAGGAACCTCCTAGTTCTTCACCTAAGGCAGAAAGAGATGCTTATAAGAAGCCTGTCGATGATGCCAATGAAACTGCTTGTCTCATGCTTGCTACCATGAACTCAGAATTGCAAAAGCAACATGAGAACATGTCAGCGTTCGATATGATCGAACACCTGAAGTTGCTCTATCAAGAGCAAGCAAGGCATGAGAGGTTTGAAGTTTCAAAAGCCTTTTTTCAAGGCAAGTTAGCTGAGGGAGCCCCTGTAGGTCCCCATGTACTCAAGATGATTGGGTATGTGGAAAACCTTGAGAGATTGGGTTTTCCCCTCGGAAAAGAACTTGCGACTGATTTGATCTTGCAATCGTTGCCAGATGGGTTCAGTCAATTTGTCCTAAATTTCAATATGAATGATATGGACAAATCGCTTCCTGAACTACTCGCCATGTTAAGAACTGCTGAGCAGAACCTGAAGTCAAAAGGGAAGTCCATTCTGATGATCGGAAATGGAAAGAGACAAAACAAAAGGCCCACCAAGCAGGGTGATAAAGGGAAAGGCAAGGAAGTTGCCAAACCCAATCCCACCGTTGCTGCTTTAAAGCCTAGTGGAGGCATAGAAAACGAAGGCACCTGCTTCCATTGCGGTAAGACCGGACACTGGAAGAGGAACTGCCCAAAGTACTTGGAAGATAGGAAGAATGGAGTAGAGACTCCAACTTCAGGTATTTTTGTTATTGAAATTAATTTATCTACTTCTGCATCATGGGTATTAGATACTGGATGTGGTTCTCACATTTGTACAAATGTGCATGGACTAAAAAGGAGTAGAGATTTGGCAAAAGGTGAAGTCGACCTACGAGTTGGCAATGGAGCAAAGGTTGTTGCCTTAGCCGTAGGAACTTATGGATTGACTTTACCTAGTGGTTTAATAATTCAGTTAGAGAACTATTATTATGTACCAGCAATTAGCAGGAATATTATTTTTGTTTCTTGTTTGGACATGTTTGGTTTTTCATTTATAATAAAAAGCAATTGTTGCTCAATTTATTTGAATGATATATTCTATGCTACTGCACAAATGAACAATGGACTATATGTCCTTGATCTTTAAATGCCTATTTATAACATTAATACTAAAAGGATTAAACCTAATGAGTTAAATCCAACTTACCTTTGGCATTGTCGATTAGGCCACATAAATGAGAAACGCATTTCCAAACTCCATAAAGATGGACTCTTGGACTCTTTTGATTATGAATCATATGAGACATGCAAATCTTGTTTAATTGGAAAGATGACAAAGTCTCCATTCACAGGAAAAGGTGAAAGAGCTAATGATCCTTTGGCCCTCATACATACTGATGTATGTGGACCACTGAACATACCAGCCAGAGGAGGTTTTCAATACTTCATCACATTTACTGATCATTTCAGTAGATATGGTTATGTGTATTTAATGAAACACAAATCAGAGTCCTTTGAAAAGTTCCAGGAATTCAAGAATGAAGTACAAAACCAACTAGGTAAGAATATTAAAACTCTTCGATCAGATCGAGGTGGTGAGTATTTAAGCCTAGAGTTTGATGACCATCTGAAAGAGTGTGGGATCCTATCCCAACTTACTCCTCCTGGAACACCCCAATGGAATGGTATATCTGAGAGAAGAAATCGAACCCTGTTAGACATGGTCCGATCCATGATGAGTCACGCCGATCTTCCAAACTCCTTTTGGGGACATGCGCTGTTGACAGCAGCTTACACACTTAACCGTGTTCCATCCAAAAAGGTTGAGAAGACACCATATGAGATATGGAGTGGTGAGAAACCACATATGTCTTACATGAAGATTTGGGGTTGCGAAGTTTATGTGAAACGACAAATTTCAACTAAGCTTGAGCCCAAATCTGACAAATGCTTATTTGTGAGGTATCCTAAAGAAACAAGAGGGTATCACTTCTACAATCCTTCTAAGGCCAAAGTGTTTGTCGCTCGAACTGGAGTTTTCCTAGGAAAGGATTTTATTTCCAAAGGAATTAGTGGGAGGAAAGTAGATCTTGAAGAAAATCAATAATCACAAAGCATCGATACACCTATGGAGGAATTAGAGCAGGAAACACAAGTAGTTGTGTAAGAGCAACCTGCTCAAGTAGAACAAGACCAGCGTAGGTCAGGCAGGATACGTCACCTACCTGAGATATATGGATATCTGATCAAGGTGATGTATTACTCATGGATTCATCAAAAACTAAGATGAGCCTTGTGTCTACAAGAAGGTTAGTGGGAGCATGATCGTGTTCCTGATATTATATGTAGATGACATATTACTCATTGGAAACGATATCCCTACCCTGCAACAAGTAAAGTCTTGGTTGGGGAAATGCTTTTCTATGAAGGACCTAGGTGAAGCAGCCTATATATTAGGAATCAGAATCTATAGAGATAGATCACAAAATTGCTTGGCCTAAGTCAGAGTACATAGACAAAGTGCTGAGACGCTTTAATATGAATGATTCCAATGGTTATGTGTTTTGCTTAAATGGTGCCGCTGTGAGCTTGAAAAGTTCAAAGCAAGATACAGTTGCTGATTCTACAACCGAGGCCGAGTATATTGCTGCCTCAAGTGCAGCAAAGGAAGTTGTTTGGATCAGAAGTTCCTTAGTGAACTTGGCATAGTTCCTGGCGTTGTGGATCCAATTGGTCTCTATTGTGATAACAATGATGCTATCGCACAAGCTAGGGAACCTAGATCTCACCACCGATCCAAACACATACTTAGGCGTTATCATCTCATTCGAGAGATAATAGATAGAGGAGATGTGAAAATAGGTAAAATACCTACACTTGACAATATTGCTGACCCACTGACAAAGCCTCTTGCGCAGCAGAAGCATGATGGCCATACTAGATCAATGGGCATAAAGGGTATGCCTTATTGGCTCTAGTGCTAGTGGGAGATTGTTGGTGTAAGCCCTAGAGGCCAATACTTTTGGTACTTGTATCGAATTATTTATTAATAATAAAAGGCACTTTCTTTATTATGGTTGATTAATAAAGTCCCTGGAATAGATAGTCTGTTTAATGTATTAAGTGTGACTTAATCATGAGAGCACATTAAACATAAGGACACTATTCTTAAAGTATCCGTAGTCGAGCTTTATTGTGAAGTGGAATAACATTAAAGCATTAAGACTATTATATTTGTAGACTGATGATCACATCTCATGGATCATGGATAAAGAGTTATCAAGTCTTAAACATAGGTATGAATATTAAGAGTAATATTTATACCAGATTGACCCCCTATGAGAATACTATATAGAAAGTTATGCAAAGTGTCATAAGTTATTCTCATGGTGATAATAGTGTATACCACTCTTCGATCTGAAACCACTATGGACCCTAGATGTAGAGTCGAGTGCTTTGTTGCTGATCCAACGTTGTTCGTAACTGGATGACCATAAAGACAATTGGTGGGTACTCCACAAAGCATACTGAGGGACATGAGTGACCTAGATGGAATTTGCCCATCCTGCGTAACAGGATAAATGTCTATGGGCCCAATATTGAACTGGACAAGGATGACACGGTCTATACCTTGCGTTCAATATAGACATAAGGGCAAAGGGGTAATTATACACATAATCATTATCACAGGAGGTTTTGTCAGATCACATGACATTTTCGTGTCTTGGGTAGCAGTGATGTGTTGCTAGATACCGCTCATTGTTTATTATGTTAAATACGTGATTTAATATAATTGCCAACATCGCGAAAACCTACAGGGTCACACACAAAGGACGGATTGATGAAAGATAGAGTAACTAAGGGACATCGTAAGGTACGGTGCACTTAAGTGGAATACAAAATATGGTAAGGTACCAAATACTTAAGTGATTTTGGCATATTATGAGATATGGGCCAAAATACACTTAAGTGGGCTTTTTAGCTTGAAGCCCACACAAGTGGTTCTATAAATAGAACCCTTGGGTAGAAGCATTGTTACTCAGACTCAACTCAAGTGAAGACTTGGAATTTCGTTTCCCTCTCTCTCTCTCACTCAAAGCCTTCATTCATAACAGCTAGCACTGCGATTGAAGGAATCCGTTCGTGTGGACTGAGTAGAGACGTTGTCATCGTTCAACGTTCGTGATCGCTCCGTGGATTTGTATCCAAGGTTTTGATCGTTACAAGAGATCTGCACCAAAGGTTTGAATCGCCACAAGAGGTAATGATTCTATCACTGATCATGCCCATTCGTAAGGATCACTAAATGGAGAAATTTTTAAATTCCGCTGCGCCTTGGATGGCAATTCTCCTACACATACGCGGTTGTTATAGTTACGCTTTAGCTTTGATCCGTTTACTTATACCTGTTATGATGGATCGTGTGAGGCTAGGGCTTAAGGCCCAAGCATTATCTGCACACCTCTTTAAATTGTCAACACCCATGCTCTATGTTAATTTAAGTTTTTATCTCTTTAATTTCAATTATTTTTTATTAATTATTCTTAATTGATTTTTTTTGTTAATTCTTGGTCTCTGTAATTTGATTAATTAGAATTAGGTTAATCAATATTAGGTAATTTCCATCATGTAATCATATTAGTTTTAATTAGGATTAATTATGTTTTAATTAATTTCGATTAAATCTTGATTGTTGATTCTATACTAACCAATTTATGAACAATGGCCATATTACCCCTAAGTTTTAGAAATTTCCTAATATGCATGCTCTTTTAGCTTAGGGTTTGTGTAGATACAAATGATATAATCTGACTGATCAACTCATTAGGTTTATTGTGTACATGATTCAACTGATTTCTTTCAATCCCACTAATTAGTGTTGATCAAAGTTCACTTTGATCAACTAAATCCTTTGCATTGTGCTTAAATCCTCAAGCATATTCAAGTGGTCAAAAGACCCTTGATCACTTGATAAGGCGAGTTCATTATGCTCAAGCTATACTGGATATGCTGGACCTCAGGTGTCCAAGATCTCATGATTCAGATTCAAGATCAAGAGTTCAAGACTTCAAAGTCAATACAAGTCAAGCATAGCTAGCAAAGTGGACTACTTCTCAAGAACAACAAAGGTATCAACACTTGTCAATCATGATTCAAGTTATGTGTCATGAGCCTTAAGAAATAGAGAAGAAGTTAGAATGGAGAATTCCTTAACTCATTCTGAATATCTTTGGGTACGAGACGAATGAACCTGTTGCTCATCATATTCACCTTTATTCATAGACTTTAGCATAATTTGAATCAAATGATTGTCAAGTCTCCTTCTATAACAATCATAATATTCTATCAGTAACTTGTCAATCATGATTCAAGTTATATGCCATGAGTCTTAAGTAACTAAGAATGATGAGAGTGGAGCATTCATGTCCTTATCTAGGATATCCTTATGTACGGGATGAATGACCCAATTACTCAAGGTATTCACCTTTGTTCATAGACTTTAATACAATATGAATCAAGTAATTAACAAGTCTTCTTCAAGCAAGCTAATCACACCCTTTCTTTGGTTCACATTCTCTTTGATATCAATAACTTGTGGTTATACACCATCATTCAATCAATTTATTTCTTTGCCTATAAGGTAATAGACCTTGGCAATCTTTCTTTGCCCCATGAAGTTATAGACCTTGGCAAATTCTTTATGTGTTTGTGGATTTATAGACTTTGGCACTTACCATGTTACCTATAAGGTTATGGACCCTTACCACCATTGGGATTAGCCTTTCATGATGATAGACTCTTGGTATTTGTGCCCCTGCCTTATAGGGTTTTCGACCTTGGCAATTCAGTTCTTTGCCTGTAAGGTGATAGACCTTGGCAACCTTTCCGCCTTATAGGATTATGGATCTTGGCAACCTTTTCTTGCCTATAAGGTGATAGACCTTGGAATTCCATTTGACTTATAGGGTTATGGAACCAGATAATTAAATCTCCTGCCTAACGGGTTATATACCTTTGCAGTATTCCTTTTCTTGTGAGGTTATAGACCCTGGCAAGCTCTTTTTGTGCCTATGGAGTTATAGACTTTGGCATTTGGTTATAGACTTTAACAACCCATTTGATCAACCTTGTAGAGTTATAGACTCTTTGCAATCTACTTGCCTATTAAGTTATGGACCTTGGTAGTGCCTTCCTTTACCTTTAGAGTTATAGTCTCTAACATCCGTTTCTTTTCCTTTAAGGTTATAGACTTTGGCAACTCAGTTCCTTGCCTTTAGAGTTATAGACACTGGTAGTATTTCTTTGCCTATAAGGTATAGACCTTGACAAACTCCTTTTTTCCTTTAGATTTATAAACTATGGCAATCTATCATCCTGTCATAAGGTTAGAAGCCTTGGCACTCCTTTTCTTTGCCTTATAACATTGTACACCCTGACAATCCAATCAAACATATTTCCTTGTTCTATCGTAGGTCAAGCTATGAAGCTTTGACTTTCTCATTGCATGATGAGAATACGTAGGCACAAGGCATCTAACCCCTGGCGAGCATAATTATTTATTCTTTCCCATTCATCAATCAATACAATCTTGTTGGAACCAGATACTTTATCCCTTTAGATCCCATGTATACTTTTGGGTCAATAACCAATACCCTTCTTTGAGCCAAGAGATGTTTGTTTCGTAGGCCAACACTTAATTCTCTTTATTTTTTGTCAGTCCAATACAATGATACCATGCCTTAGGCCCCTCACATGTTGGTTTATGCATGTTTACTCTTCGGTTCAAAGTTTATTCCTTCATGGATTCAATATACCTTCTCTTCTGGTTTCATACTGGTGGTTCCCTACAGTGGTATATTGTTTCCTTGTACCAAGCATAATATTCCTTTGGGTCCCATATATATCCTTTTAGGATGATTTAATCGGAGTCCACCTTATGAACCAAGAGATTATTGCCCTGATGCCAAACACTTAATTCTCTTTATTTTCAGCTATACCATATAGTGGTTAATGTTTCGGCCATACCACATATCAGTTAATATTACCTTTACTCTTTGGTTCAAAGTTCATTTCTCTTTATGGGTTCCCATGCTACAATTGCCTTTTGGTGCAAGTATACCTTTCATCACTTACAATCTATCTTTTCTTTATTTTCATAGTTCCCCGAATTATGGAGCTTTGACTTTCTCATTGCACGGTGAGAATACGTAGGCACGATGGTTTAAATCCTCCGCGAGCATATTTATCATTATTTCTTCTTCTGCCTTAGGGCACCATCCAGATCTTCTATCATCCTTCATTCAAATATATTCTATCAATCATTCACCTCATGTGATATACTTTTTCTTTGAGCCAAATACACCATTTCTTTGAGCTTTATCCAGTGTTTGCTTTTAGACAAAGAGTTGTTTGCCTTGATACCAAACACTTAAGTCTCTTTATTTTTGGCCATACCATATAGTGGTTAATGCTTCAGCCATACCACATATTGGTTAATGTCAGTTTTACTCTTGGGTTCAAATTTGATCCCTTTTTAGAGTTAATTAACATTATTCTTTGGTTCATACCATATTTGTTATCACTCCTCTTTTCATCTCCCACCATTAATTCTATGAAATACTGAGCTATGAATTCCTTATTGCACTATTAGGATATATATCCATGAGGGCCCTAATCCTCACCGAGCACTTTATCTATTCTTTTATGTTTCCCTTATACTTTCGTGAGTAACCTTTAGATAGAACACACATTCAAGCAAAGAACAATCAAAATGGTTCCCGTTGAGTACAACTGATGTTAGGGGTGATAATATCTTCCCCTTACAAAACTGAATTCCTTACCCCATTATCTCTTCCCCCGAGTTTTATCGATGTTTTCCCTTTCTTTCAGGAATAAATAAAGTTTGATGGTGACTGTCATACCCCAAAATTTGCCCATCAATAGTTCAAGACATTTTTCAGGGGCATTCTGACTCATTTTATGGCACTGATCTTAAAGGGACAAAGGCCCAGCTCACGAATGGCCCAATCCAGAAA
Source organism: Lathyrus oleraceus (assembly GCF_024323335.1). Taxonomy (NCBI): domain Eukaryota; kingdom Viridiplantae; phylum Streptophyta; class Magnoliopsida; order Fabales; family Fabaceae; genus Lathyrus; species Lathyrus oleraceus. The sequence continues at coordinate 148,419,321 of NC_066580.1, forward strand.
ATGGCCCAAACTGGCCTGTTCGCTACACGCTCGCCTAGCGAACGTTACGTTCGCTACACGCTCGCCTAGCGAACGTTCGCTACACGCTCGCCTAGCGAAGCAAACGTTCGCTACCAGCTCGCCTAGCGAGGCTGACAGACAACAAAAAATTTCGGGCTTCGTTCTGAGCCCATTAGGTCATGAAAAAGGGCATTATAAATACCAGCACTTCAGTAATGAAAAGGAGGACGAAAAACAGAGGAAGACGGACGGAACCCTGGCCTAGAAACCCTGGAGATCAACTTGAAGGATTCCGAGTAAAGAAACCCTGAAGGCCGCTCATCCGCTCCGAAGCTACCACCGCCCAACTCAATCCGGCTCGCCAATTCAAGGTTGCAATTCGATTGCAAACAGGTTTGCATTACTATTATCGTGTTATTTTCTTAATTTGCATGTGATACCGCTTTATGTTCTTAACTTGCATGTGATATTATAATTGAATTCATAAACATATTTGAGGTTTTGCATGTGAATTTAAGTGTGCCTGGATATTGTGAATGCTGAACCATATAATTATGTGTTAAATGCCATAAGCCATGCCGCAGGTTGAAGTCATACTGTTCTGAAATTCAAAACCCGCAGCCGCTCGCTAGCACATCGCTAAGCGAGCATGTAGCGAGTATTCGCTAGGCCTTCGCTAGGCGAGGCAGAGGCGAACGGGGCAACCGCCAATATTTTGTTTGTTATATGCGTATCTGGTCGATCCTATGTTAATTATGCACTGTTTTGCCTGACATTCATGCTGCTGTATTTTCTTTTGCGGTGTAATCTTCGATTACACCCCGATTTGGTATTCTAACCCGTTTGCTGAATTTTGCCAAGGTTCACATGTCCCAGGAAAAGATTGCCGTTAGGTCTTCCACTTTATTTGTGGGATACCCTTGTGGAGACTCACCCTAAATTACTTAATTAATTTTAATGTGTTAATTTTAATGTATTAATTTTAGTGTATTAATTTTAATGTATTGATTTTAATATGGAGGCTCGTCTTAATTACTTAATTGACTTTAAAATATGACCTTTAAATAAGTGATCTTGGACCTCTCTCGTGCCTTACGATATTACGGCGTTACGGTCATGTCCCGCGAATGTAGGGATACACTTAGCAAAGACCCTTCGATTAAATCATCATAAAATAAATCGTGGTCCCTCGGATGTTGCCTTCGAAAATACGATTTTGTCCCTCGATGACCCTTCGGTGTAGCCTACGGTTAAATGATGATCGTCCCTTCGAATGCTAAGGTATCCTTACAACTGTTGCCTTCAATGACCTATCGATGACCCTACGGTGACCCTTAAACATCCAAAGGGTAAAATTACTTACTTCTCAATAGTAAGGACAGTTTTACCCTCATAAGGATAGGAAACGTTCATAACGACCTCAGGAAGGTATAACTCTCAATTACTGGATCATAACCTAAAACATTTTCCACCCCTCACACTTTACACTTTACAAATCCTAGAAAATCACCACTTGGTATACATTCATACTAGAATCATTACCGAGTTATATTTTTCTAAACCATTTTCAAAATCAAATGAGATAAATACTTTGTATACATTCATACGAGAATCATTACAAAGTTAAACTCTCTTTCAAACATTTTTTAAGCAATTCACCGACACTTTTCAGACAAAAATATAAGTGATCCAGTAATTAAGAGCCCATGGATAACCATGGATACAAAGGGTGCTAACACCTTCCCTTTGTATAATGTACCTCCCGAACCCAAAATCTATTGAGGTCTTTCCTGTTCTTTTCCACCTTTCCTTATTGGATAAAAGAAAAGTCGGTGGCGACTCTTGCTATCCGCGACATTGCGATAAAAAGCAAAACACCCCAAGTCAGTTCACCGTATGACAGAACTGGCGACTCTGCTGGGGACACTTAAAAAGAGAGGTTACCTTAAAAAACAAGATCACTTATTTGAATTGTTTGATTTACTTTTAAGGGATTGCTTGGGTATCCTATGCTTGAGTGAAAGATCCTACACCCGGATCTAGTGTACCTTAGGTAAGTAGCAATAGATCATCGCGACTATCCGGCGTATACTGGAATGGTTAAAATGATGGCTACGGTTAATGTGACACTTTGGTTGTCCTGATGTTCCTCATGTTACTTGAGGAAAAATTTGGCTTCCGCGTGGTGTCATCGAAGCATTAACCAGACCTTTAGAACCCTAATTGACTCATCCTGGCCATTAGAAAGTAGTGAGCTAACTGACTTCGGTTCCGACTGGGGCTTGGTTGAGACTCGATACTACACTCCTTGAGATTGGACTTTAGGGAAGCTTCGGTCAACCACTTGGCGTTGCACTGAAGTGGACTTAAAGGAAAGTCAATGATTGGAGATCCTTTTAGAACCCGGTTACTATTCTAGGACAGGTTGAACCAACTAAACTTCAGTGGGGAGGGTACTTACCTATAGAACTCATGCAAGCCTTAAAACCTAGGAATGATGGTTGTGTGACTTGCTTGTGCTTGTTATTTATTTAACCTCATAACATCATAACATCATAACATCATGACATCATAACATTGAACTAACCATTTCAAGGACTTAGGGATTTAACTTTGCTCTGTTTTGTATGAAAAAAAAAACAAAAAAACAAAAAAAAAACAAAAAAACAAAAAACAAAAAAAAAGTTTCCCTTTTCGGTAGTTTATGCAAAGTTAAATTCCAAAAGGCCTTGAAAACATTTCATGCATTGCATAGCATAACATAGCATAACAGGTACTCTAAAGGGATCAGTGTTCTAACGGTTTTCCTGCAAACAGAAAAATGGACCTCGAACAAACTGTCAAAGATCTCCATGCTCAGAACGCTCAGCTCCAGGAGATGATCTTGAACTTATCCAAGGGGCAGGAGGAACTGAAGGCTCTCTTGCTCGAGAAAAAGGAAGACAAGAAACCTGTGAGTTACATCAACCCGGGAAGAAGGCTCAAACGACAGGCCGCAGGAGTCGAGATTAGAATTCCGAAGGATCAAGAAGAAGAAACAGAGACAGATTCCGAAGATGAGAATGTTGATCTCTTCAACCCTGAGGACGGCAATGAAGAGTATGAGAATGAACAGTACTCTCCAAGAGATGATAAGTACAAGTTGCTGGAAGAACGTATGCTAGCTATGGAAGGTCAGAAGACACCCGGTCTGGACTTCGAAAGCTTGGGTCTAGTCTCTGATGTGGTCATTCCCCGCAAATTCAAGGTCCCCGCTTTCTCTAAGTATGATGGGGCATCTTGTCCTCAGATGCATCTGAGAGCTTATGTGAGAAAGATTCAGCCGCATACCACCAATAGGAAACTATGGATCCATTTCTTCCAAGAGAGCCTGTCTGGCACACAGTTGGAATGGTATTATCAGCTCGAGAGCTCTGACATCCGCACTTGGACTGATTTAGCAACAGCTTTCTATAAACAGTACCAGTATAATTCTGAACTAGCGCCTACTCGGCTACAGTTGCAGAATATGACTATGGGATCTAAAGAAAGTTTCAAAGAATATGCTCAAAAGTGGAGAGATTTGGCTGGCAGAGTCAAACCCCCTATGACTGATCGAGAATTAGTGGACATGTTCATGAGCACACTGACTGGCCCATTCTACAGCCATCTATTGAGGAGTTCCTCATTGGGTTTCACTGAACTTATATTAACAGGTGAACATGTTGAAAGCGGCATTCGAAGTGGAAAGATACAGGCAGTTACCTCTGATCCTCCGGAGACTCCTAATGTCATCACTGCTCCTCTGCCTAATCAGGGCGAGACTGTCAACGCCGTGGAAGATACTGATAACGATTGTGACTTGGATAGCTGGATTTCCCCAACAATTGGTGACAGACTCGATAATTGGAAGGCTGAAGACACTATCCTGATTTCCTTTAGTCAGGAGTAATTGTTATTGTTATTTTAGTATTTCAAAAGCATTGTGTCTATACCCGGGGCATAATAGCTAATTTTAAGGGTTTGTCATTTTCATAAGCATATTCATATTCAATAAATCAATGGACTTTTTGCATTCAAATATTGCGCTCTTTATCCTTCCTGTCATTTTTCAAACAAGCTATGTTTTCTTGCACACACTCACGTAACAATTTGCCGATCCATATCCACTTTGGATCCTGTTGGTAATGACTCTGCTACTGTTCATTATGACTTTGAAAATCCGATCTACCAAGCCGAGGATGGAAGTGAGGAAGATTGTGAAGTCCCTGGAGAACTTGCCAGACTGTTACTACAAGAAGAAAAGACCATACAACCGCATGAGGAATCAATTGAAATTGTAAATCTGGGTACTGAAATAGACAAGAAAGAAGTCAGAGGTTTCTTGGGACACTTGGATTACATTGCCCGATTCATTCCACACTTGACTGCTACTTGCAAACCCATCTTCAAATTACTGAGAAAAAATCAAGAGATGGTACGGAATGATGAACGACAAAATCAAGAAGTATCTCCAAGAACCTCCAATTCTGATGCTGCCAGTTGAAGGAAGACCTCTAATCATGTATTTGGCCGTGTTAGAAAATTCAATAAGGTGTGCTGGGGCAACATGACGAGTCTGGTCGAAAAGAGCATGTCATACACTGCCTTAGCAAAAGGTACCGGCTGTGAAACAAGATACTCACAGCTCGAGAAAGCTTGCTGTGCTCTGGCCTGGGCTGCTCGCCGACTAAGACAGTATATGTTGAATCATACCACTTTATTGATTTCTAAGATGGATTCTATCAAATATACATCTGAGAAACCTGCTGTCTCCTGAGAGAGTTATCACTGATAATGGTACTAAACTGAACTCTACACGCAGTTCAAAATAAAGCACCATGACTCTTCTCCGTACCGGCCAAAGACGAACGGCGCCGTGGAGACTGCTAATGAGAATATCAAGAAGATCATACCAAAAAATGCCAGTAACATACAAAGACTGGTATGAGAGGTTACCCTTTGCTCTCCAGGGTTATCGCACTTCAATACGCACTTTGACAGGGGCAACTCCCTTCTCTTTAGTCTATGGAATGGAAGCCGTTTTACCAGTGGAAGTTCAGATTCCCTCTCTAAGAATCATGAAAGAGGCGGGCTTAGATGAAGATGAATGGATTCAGACTTGACTCGATCAGATAAATCTGATTGATGAGAAGAGACTTGCGGCTGTTTGTCATGGACAGATATATCAGAAGCGCATGACCCAGGCATTTAACAAAAGAGTCAAGAGACAGGTGTATCAAATTGGCGACTTGGTGGTAAAGCGCATCACTCTACCACAAGGTGATCCCAGAGGCAAATGGATTCCCACGTACGAAGGGCCGTTTGTAGTTAAGAAGGTATTCTCTGGTGGAGCCATGATACTCACTACGATGGATGGCGAAGACTTCCTGCATCCTGTGAACGCGGACATAGTTAAAAAATACTACGCATGTACACCCGGCAAGTCGAAAACCTGAAAAGGCGGCTTGGGCAAAAAAGGGTATCCTGGTGGATTGAAAACCTGAAAAGGCGGTCCAGGCAAAAATTAGGGATCAAAGCGTATGACTATGTCCCGTTCTCAGACAGCTTCATCCAAGTTCAAAGGACTGAACAAGCTAATCACTTCTATCCGACAGCAGGAGATGAGATGCTTGAAGACATAATGACAGTAATGGAGTTAAAATCAACAGGGCTTTTTCCTCATAGCTTCTCTTTGTTCTCTTGACAATTTCCTCTTACTAGGATTTTTGTCTCCTTGTACGCAAATTGCCTGTTTATAGGCTCTCTTTCAAAATCAATACAATTTTATCTCCAAAAAAAAAAAAAAAGATGCTTTTATTTTCACTTTTTCTGTTTTGTTTGCATAAACGTCCATTGATTTAGTTTGAATTGATATATGCATTTGAATATGATCAATGTTTATCAAAATACATGCATAAAACAGCGATGGCAGTTACTAAAGGACTTCAAGATCGAGGAGAAGGTCTAACCAGGCTTTCCAATGAATCTGTTGCCAATTCTATTCCTCGGCTAAGCCAGTTATTCCCCAGAAGAAATGGGCATCACTAGACGAATTGGTCATCTCTTCTATCCCCAGCCAGGCTCTGTCGAATGTTTCTACCATCAGACAGAAATCAAATACCCCGGCTAAGAAAGGGTCATCAATACAAATATCTCCGACCAGAAGACTGAGATTTATTTCCCCAGTTAATTATCCTCTTGATACCATCAAAACAAAGGTCCATTCAGACGGACATCCTTATCAATTACATTCAGGATTCAACTACATCTTTCAGATATACTCCATGTCACCATTCATTCTGACATCCTCCTAACGATGGCATCTATAAGCCCATCCCCAGAAATTTATTGCAAATACAACATATACAAATACTATCAGATACAGCCTAACGTACGGTTCACTCTGATTCAGCTCAACATATGACTCTTTCAACTCAGATGCGATCTAACGTACGATCCATTCTGACCTTCAACAACTCAGATACGGTCTAGCGTACGATCCATTCTGACCTTCAACAACTCAGATGCGATCTAGCGTACGATCCATTCTGACCTTCAACAACTCAGATGCGATCTAACGTACGATCCATTCTGACCTTCAACAACTCAAATACGGTCTAATGTACGACCAAGTTAGACCTTCCAGTCATCAAATACAGTCTAATGTACGACCAGGTTAGACCCTCATCTCCTCAGATGCTACCTAGTGACAGGTACATTTCTGAATTGTAGTCTAGTGTACGACTACCCCTTTTATAAGCAGATTCAGCCTAATGGACGGCTCATTCTGCTCAGATACGGTTTAATGTACGACCCAGTTAGACCTTCATCTGCTCAGATGCTACCTAGTGTACGGTACATTTCTGAAGTGTAGTCTAGTGTACGACTACCCCCTTTTTATCATCAGATTCAGCCTAATGGACGGCTCATTCTGCTCAGATACGGTCTAATGTACGACCCAATTAGACCTTCGTCTCCTCAGATGCTACCTAGTGTACGGTACATTTCTGAAGTGTAGTCTAGTGTACGACTACCCCCTTTTTTATCATCAGATTCAGCCTAATGGACGGCTCATTCTGCTCAGATACGGTCTAATGTACGACCCAATTTGACCTTCGTCTCCTCAGATGCTACCTAGTGTACGGTACATTTCTGAAGTGTAGTCTAGTGTACGACTACCCCCTTTTTTATCATCAGATTCAGCCTAATGGACGGCTCATTCTGCTCAGATACGGTCTAATGTACGACCCAATTTGACCTTCGTCTCCTCAGATGCTACCTAGTGTACGGTACATTTCTGAAGTGTAGTCTAGTGTACGACTACCCCCTTTTTATCATCAGATTCAGCCTAATGGACGGCTCAGTCTGCTCAGATACGGTCTAATGTACGACCCAATTAGACCTTCGTCTCCTCAAATGCTACCTAGTGTACGGTACATTTCTGAAGTGTAGTCTAGTGTACGACTACCCCCTTTTATCATCAGATTCAGCCTAATGGACGGCTCATCCTGCAACTCCAATACAGTCTATCATAAGACCCATTTGGATCTTCAACTCAGAGACGATCTAGCGTACGATCCATTCTGATTTTTCATCCTCGGCAAAGTCATCTGCCTAACGAACAGCTCACTCTGGTATTCAGATACGGTCCAGTGTATGATCCATTCTGATCCCTTATCCCCAGCAGTATATAGCATACTCCGACTCCCCGGCGAAGTCGACAGCATAATGGATGACTCACTATACGGTCTGATGTACGACCCGGTGTGACACCCATGTCTCCAGATATCGTCTAACGTACGACACAATCTGGAAATCTCCTTATCAAACTTCCTGGATGGCATCTTTAAGCCCATCTCCGTCAAGACAGATGGACAAGCGCAAATTGTTGGGGCATTCTAGTGTTCAATAATCTTTCACCTCCAGACCACGAACGGCACATACCATTCTGACTCTCTCGGTTCAAGAATATTGAACAGGGGCAGCTGTCATACCCCAAAATTTGCCCATCAATAGTTCAAGACATTTTTCAGGGGCATTCTGACTCATTTTATGGCACTGATCTTAAAGGGACAAAGGCCCAGCTCACGAATGGCCCAATCCAGAAAATGGCCCAAACTGGCCTGTTCGCTACACGCTCGCCTAGCGAACGTTACGTTCGCTACACGCTCGCCTAGCGAACGTTCGCTACACGCTCGCCTAGCGAAGCAAACGTTCGCTACCAGCTCGCCTAGCGAGGCTGACAGACAACAAAAAATTTCGGGCTTCGTTCTGAGCCCATTAGGTCATGAAAAAGGGCATTATAAATACCAGCACTTCAGTAATGAAAAGGAGGACGAAAAACAGAGGAAGACGGACGGAACCCTGGCCTAGAAACCCTGGAGATCAACTTGAAGGATTCCGAGTAAAGAAACCCTGAAGGCCGCTCATCCGCTCCGAAGCTACCACCGCCCAACTCAATCCGGCTCGCCAATTCAAGGTTGCAATTCGATTGCAAACAGGTTTGCATTACTATTATCGTGTTATTTTCTTAATTTGCATGTGATACCGCTTTATGTTCTTAACTTGCATGTGATATTATAATTGAATTCATAAACATATTTGAGGTTTTGCATGTGAATTTAAGTGTGCCTGGATATTGTGAATGCTGAACCATATAATTATGTGTTAAATGCCATAAGCCATGCCGCAGGTTGAAGTCATACTGTTCTGAAATTCAAAACCCACAGCCGCTCGCTAGCACATCGCTAAGCGAGCATGTAGCGAGTATTCGCTAGGCCTTCGCTAGGCGAGGCAGAGGCGAACGGGGCAGCCGCCAATATTTTGTTTGTTATATGCGTATCTGGTCGATCCTATGTTAATTATGCACTGTTTTGCCTGACATTCATGCTGCTGTATTTTCTTTTGCGGTGTAATCTTCGATTACACCCCGATTTGGTATTCTAACCCGTTTGCTGAATTTTGCCAAGGTTCACATGTCCCAGGAAAAGATTGCCGTTAGGTCTTCCACTTTATTTGTGGGATACCCTTGTGGAGACTCACCCTAAATTACTTAATTAATTTTAATGTGTTAATTTTAATGTATTAATTTTAGTGTATTAATTTTAATGTATTGATTTTAATATGGAGGCTCGTCTTAATTACTTAATTGACTTTAAAATATGACCTTTAAATAAGTGATCTTGGACCTCTCTCGTGCCTTACGATATTACGGCGTTACGGTCATGTCCCGCGAATGTAGGGATACACTTAGCAAAGACCCTTCGATTAAATCATCATAAAATAAATCGTGGTCCCTCGGATGTTGCCTTCGAAAATACGATTTTGTCCCTCGATGACCCTTCGGTGTAGCCTACGGTTAAATGATGATCGTCCCTTCGAATGCTAAGGTATCCTTACAACTGTTGCCTTCAATGACCTATCGATGACCCTACGGTGACCCTTAAACATCCAAAGGGTAAAATTACTTACTTCTCAATAGTAAGGACAGTTTTACCCTCATAAGGATAGGAAACGTTCATAACGACCTCAGGAAGGTATAACTCTCAATTACTGGATCATAACCTAAAACATTTTCCACCCCTCACACTTTACACTTTACAAATCCTAGAAAATCACCACTTGGTATACATTCATACTAGAATCATTACCGAGTTATATTTTTCTAAACCATTTTCAAAATCAAATGAGATAAATACTTTGTATACATTCATACGAGAATCATTACAAAGTTAAACTCTCTTTCAAACATTTTTTAAGCAATTCACCGACACTTTTCAGACAAAAATATAAGTGATCCAGTAATTAAGAGCCCATGGATAACCATGGATACAAAGGGTGCTAACACCTTCCCTTTGTATAATGTACCTCCCGAACCCAAAATCTATTGAGGTCTTTCTTGTTCTTTTCCACCTTTCCTTATTGGATAAAAGAAATGTCGGTGGCGACTCTTGCTATCCGCGACATTGCGATAAAAAGCAAAACACCCCAAGTCAGTTCACCGTATGACAGTGACTCTATTGTATGATTGATAACATGAAATGATATAACATTCTAGGACTCAATTTAATTAAATTATATTATTATTTACTTCAATTTATTTCATTTTATTCGATATTACTCGGTATTTTCTTTCTATTTATCCCAGGTAGTTTATTTGAAGCACAAGTGAAAAAGGAAGAAAAGGAGGTGAAAAAAGGAATGAAAAGAAGCAAATATCAAAAGCCAAAGCCCAGCCCAAAAAGCACAGGCGCTGCACCTGTGACGAGCGTCACACAGGCTGTGACGAGCGTCACGCTTTACCCACTTGTGTTACGAGTGTAACACATGGTTGTCGCATCCGCGAAAAACAATGTCGCATCCGCGAAAAACAACCGGCGGCTGAAACAAAAAACACAACACAGAGCCACCACCGTGCGTTATTTATCCCAAAGGAGGGAAAGGAAACGCTCAGAGTAAACCTGGAAAAAGCATGGTCTCGCGACCAGAGAGAAACAACCGGCGGGCTGAAACAAAAACAACACAGAGCCGCCACCGTGCGTTATTTATCCCAAAAGAGGGAAAGGAAACGCTCAGAGTAAACCTGGAAAAAGCATGGTCTCGCGACCAAAGAGAATGGGATCGGGAGTCGGTTACGCAAGGGGAAGGTATTAGCACCCCTACGCATCCGTCGTACTCGACGGGATCCACGCTCAAAAGATAGGAAAAAGGTTGCTAAAACAAAACATCGCACACACACACTGAAGACAACACAGATGGGGAAAGAGAGGAGAGGGCTCGATAGGACGTCGCGTCCTATGCCTACGTATCTCGTCTGGAACGAGAATCAGAGCCACCGCAGTTCGGCTCACGCACGCCGAAACAAACACACACAAACACAGGCAAACCTGGAACCCGAACGCCAATCGCTGGACTTACATCGGCTTCCGAACCAAACAAACACACTCAGGATACGGACAGCCAATCGCTGGGCTTACATCCATATCCTGACACACAAGAGGGTTAACAAGCAAACAAGCTACTAAGGAGTCGGGAACTCGAGCCTAGCAACTGTCAAGCAAACACACACAAAAAAGAAAAAAGGTGCCCGGAGAGACCTCGCACGGTCTCCTGCCTACGTACCTCATCTGGTATGAGGATCAGGGCGACGTAGTTCCCCTGAACGGGAAAGAAATTCTAACCAGATACAAAGGGAGACACACTACTAGGGAGCTGGACTCGAGCCTAGATGTTATCATGCATCATTGCCCTATGTTATGGTTTTTATCTACTTGCACAACAGCAAGCTAATCCTAACCAGGAAAAAGCAAAGCATGCCAGCATCAACAAAACAAATCAAACATTCACAGTTAGCACACACTATATACAGACAGATGTGGGCTCAATCAAGGGTTAAGTTGCAAAAGCAACACAACTGTGTCAGGGTGGTGTTGGCTCTTAACCCTGACATTGAGAGTCAGGGTGAAGCCAAATGAAATGGAAGTGAGGGGTGTGCCTCACAGCTCTTATCCCTGGCCAGGGAGAGCTTCAGACAAAGGAGTGTGGGTTCAGAAAGTGGGAACCCTTCTACACTCATGACTCTGACTCAACTGTACAACTGTACATGGATCTTGGGTTAATATCCCAATGCATCAACACAGTGGTGTGAGCAGAGGGACGACTCAACAAGAATAGCAGGGGATGGATTGCACATCCCTTGGGTTCTACCAATTGCCTTAATCAAGGTCTTTTCCTGCTTGGGGACAAAGTTAAACAATCACAAACATTGCCTCTTAAGGAGGACTTCAGACAGTTGCCTGGCCAAGTAACAGGCCAGGTCTTCCAGACTACATGGAGAAAAGAAATTCTACCTCAATTGGTTTATACAACCAAGCAGCAGCACAGCAAGTTCTCAAAGAACTATTAGCAACTAATGTACCTGAAATCAATCAAATACAGTCAGTATACCAATCACAAAGTCAAAACAGACAGGATAAGAGTCAACAGACAATGTATAATCAGACAACGCACTATGAAAAGCACAATCAACTCAAGTGAGCCAAGCATCCTACAAAATAAACCAAGTTAGTTCATAACAATCAACCAAACTCAATCAACTTGCATTAATCTCCTTAAAGCATTTGCTTCTTAACCTGAAAATCACATTCAAACGTGAGAAACAAGACCACTAGGACAAGCCTAGGGTCCAAAGGAGATGAAAAATTTAAAACAGCAAGTGAAACTCAACAAGAATCAAGATAAATCACTCCAGAATAAGGTCCAATTGGTCTCACATCAAAACTATGCACCAAATCCATTTCATACACAAAACATGTCAAACTATGCACTTTGGAATCACATTGGAGCAAACAGAATGATCACAATCAAACCAATACCAAAATAGCTCAATAAATTCCAAGAAAATTCAAGCTTAAACAGAACACATTCAATGAGCAACATATCAAATTTCATGCTATTTGGACAAGTGGAAGTAGGGAAATTAAAATCAGGAAGTCGTGGTATGCAAATACAACTTCAAATAAGGCCACAAATCATGTGTCAACTTCAAATGAATGCCAAGCAGAATTGGTGCAAGATAAATGAACCACTCCAAAGCCAAAATAACATTAAACATGTTAAGAATCAATCCTCCAAATTTCATCTTCATGTGATATGGCATGAGAATTTCACAAGTCATGTAAGTTGATCACTCAAAAAATATTCACAAATGGCTAAACAGCAAAGAAAATTATCAATCAAATAGGAAATGGATCAACAAATCCTACAAAAAATCATGGTTAAACCTAACATACAGATGGAGACACATGCAAAAATCCAGGGCAAATGGCATTCAATCAGCATGGAAACAAAATTCAAGAAATGGACATAACATAGTGTGACACACATTGTCACACTCAACTTGATCACATCATATCTATCAATCCAGAAACTCAAAAATAGCAAACTATACATCAAAATCACCAGGAATGAGTCAAAAATGTGCCTATAAAATTTCATGCATTTTGGAGCAGGCATCATTATTTTATGAATGAAATGGCAAAACATATGCAAGAAACATACATGATCAAAATCTCTAGACAAAATTAAAAATCAATCAGGCACAACTTTTGCTATCATACCTAAAAAAAACTAGAGAGAAATTGGAGATGAATGCAAAAATCCCCATCCAATTTGGATCATCCATGAACATTTTATGATTTTTTGAAGTTTGATCTAAAAATGAAATAAACATTTAAACAATTAAAATGAATTAAAGACTGCAATGACATTTTTGTAATTATTGAGCGCTAGCGTTGAAACGCAGCGTTTCATTAAACGCCGTGGCGCGCTCTGACTGGCTGGAACCCGCGGGAAACAAGAATTCAAACGAAAGCCAGGCGGAAACGGATCAAACAAGCATTTGGAAGCGTTCTTGAGCGTATTCAAAGTGTTCATCATTCCAGAAATCAGCAAGAACATTTGTTCACGAAACTTAGCAAATCATACATCAATGGAATCGTCTAATCACGTACATCAACAATATCAACATGCTCTAGCCTAATTCTAAGTATCCAGCACGAATCGATCAAAAGAAGTTTCACATTCAAACCTTCAATTCCAAATTTCTCACTCAAAACCTAATGAAATTCAAAACCACAAGTTGCAGTGTATTCTAGGTTGCAAGATCTACCTAAACCACATGCCAATTTCAAGAATCGAAGGAGTCGAAATCTGACCTTATGAATGTGTAATCCTTGATGCAGCTAGTTTCGAGCCTCCAATTGCAAAAACAGATGATGATTGATGCAAGGGAAGATGAAAGGAATCGATGCTTTAGCTCAGAACCTCCTGGATCAGCTTGAATCTTCAAACGCCATGTGAGAACTCAAAATGCAACAGCCACGATTTTCCAGTTTTTTCCAAGTTTTGGCTTCAACAGATCTTCTATAGCATCTGCAAATGATGATTAGTACGAAAGAAAGCAAAAAGAATGATGAATTCGAAGGAAAAAGTGAGAAAAAGTTTGAAGAATTTTGAGAGAATTTGGAGATTTTTGGATTTGGATCTGAGAAAATGAATTGTGATTATGCAATTTCTGTTATGATTAATGCTTTATACCATGTGCTAATCAACTTGCTAATCAAGATTAGGCAAATCCAAGTGAATTAGCAAAGTGCAATTTTCATGTGTTTTGGCCAAAATGCCCTTTTCAAAATGCAGCCAATGTAACAGTGCAAATGCAGTCCAAACAAGTCCAATTTTCTGTTTATGATGTGTTGGAAATGGTTTTGAGTGAAAATTACATGTATTTTTCAAAAACACCTTTTTTCCCACCAAAATACAAAATGAACACTTGAAAAATGGACTTTTGCTATGATGATTTTTGATGAAATGTGATGATGCATCATGAAAGTTCATGTCAAATGTGGTTTGCTCAAAAAAGAATCACCCAATTTGGCCTTTCCATTCAAAAGTTATAGCACCTTGAATTTCAACTTTTTCTGAAAATGATCTGATCACAACTTGCCAACCACACATGAGAAATGAGTGTTCTTGGACTTTTTGGAAAGGTGACAGCAAGATCTACAACTTTCATGTTGAACAAAATTTCATTTGAAACATTTTTGGACACGTAATTTTGAGGAGAAAAACTTTCCATTTTTGGCAATTTTCAATTACAAGTCACTTTCTATTTTTGGAAAGTTTCCACCTGACTTTATTTTCTTCATTCTTGATGTTTGAAATGCCAAATGAAACTTGTCTAGACATGAATGAAGTGTCTCTAACTCTCTCCCACCTCCAAGTCCATCAATTCAGGCACAGTTGACCACAGTTGACTTTTTTGACTGATAGATGAATTTCAACTTGACTGATCAAATTGAGCTTCAAACTCCTGATGGAATGGCTCAATGATGAAACCCTAGCTTCCATAAGCTCAAAATAATCATATGATGATGCCCATATCCATTGAAAACCCCATCTCCTTGCCAAGCCCTGACTGGCCCAATCCAGATGATTCAACTAATTAGGGTTGACCAGTGGTCAAAACCCTAATCCCAAGGTATCTGATCAATCTCTTGGATGATATCAAGATCATGATGATGATGATGTATCATTGCAACCAAGATAAAGCTCAACCCCCTTGAAAATCAAGAAACCCTAATTTGTACCATACATCCTCAGATGGTTAGTGATCAATCCAATGAAACCCTAGCTTGCATCTTAACCTCTTTATCTTCTGACCAAGACTTAAGAGCATGACTTGCTCAATGTAACCACATGATATGCAACATGCTAATGATTAATGACCTAAGAAATGCAATGCAATATGTTAAGCTAGTCCCAAGAGAGGAGGACAAATTTTGAGGTGTTACAGCTGCCCCTATTCAATCCACTGTGAACCTGTCGATATGAATAGCCTCAGCTTTCAGATGATCAGGATGAAGAGTGATTGAATACCAAGAACAGACGAACAATTTGCACTCTGATGGGAAATTATTAACAACGCCTGTCAGAATCGGCAAAGAAGCGATCTTGAAAGAAGCATCCGTCTGGAACGGAGAAAGTCGGCCAGAATGCCGAAACAGAAATGTCGACCTGGATACCAAAATAAATGGTAACGCAGGGATAACCATGGCCTGAACACCGCCCGTCAGTCTGCATACTGAGCATCGGAATATGAGATCATTGATGTCGGTCTGAACACCGGGAGATTGGCCTGAACACCACTTTGGTCTGAACACCACTTTGGTCTGAACACCACTTCGGTCTGGATACCGGAAAACTGGCTTGGATGCCACAAGTTCTTCGACCTGATCATCGGAAGCTTCTTCGATCTGAGAATCGGAATTGGCCAGAATGCCACCTCGGTCTGAATACCATCTCGGTCTGAACACCGGAAAGCTGGTCTGAATACCATCTCGGTCTGAACACCGGAAAACTGGCCTGAATACCATCTCGGTCTGAACACCACTTTGGTCTGAACAACACTTCTCGGTCTGAATACCCGCCTCGGTCTAGATACCGGAAAACTGGCCTGGATGCCACAAGTCCTTCGACCTGATCATTGGAAACTTCTTCGATCTAGAAATCGGAAACTGGCCTGAACGCCACATCAGTCTGAATACCCGCCTCGGTCTGGATACCGGAAAACTGGCCTGGATGCCACAAGTTCTTCGACCTGATCATTGGAAACTTCTTCAATCTGGAAATCGGAAACTGGCCTGAGCGCCACATCGGTCTGAATACCCGCCTCGGGCTGGATACCGGAAAACTGGCCTGGATGCCACAAGTTCTTCGACCTGATCATCGGAAACTTCTTCGATCTGGAAATCGAAAACTGGCCTGAGCGCCACATCGGTCTGAATACCCGCCTCGGTCTGGATACCGGAAAACTGGCCTGGATGCCACAAGTTCTTCGACCTGATCATCGGAAACTTCTTCGATCTGGAAATCGGAAACTGGCCTGAGTGCCACATCGGTCTGAATACCCGCCTCGGTCTGGATACCGGAAAACTGGCCTGGATGCCACAAGCTCTTCGACCTGATCATCGGAAACTTCTTCGATCTGGAAATCGGAAACTGGCCTGAACGCCACATCGGTCTGAATATCCGCCTCGGTCTGGATACCGGAAAACTGGCCTGGATGCCACAAGTTCTTCGACCTGATCATCGGAAACTTCTTCGATCTGGAAATCGGAAACTGGCCTGAGCGCCACATCGGTCTGAATACCCGCCTCGTTCTGGATACCGGAAAACTGGCCTGGATGCCACAAGTTCTTCGACCTGATCATCGGAAACTTCTTCGATCTGGAAATCGGAAACCGGCCTGAGCGCCACATCGGTCTGAATACCCGCCTCGGTCTGGATACCGGAAAACTCTTCATGCCTGTCAGCATCGGCAGAAAGGAACAGTGATACATGAGACGGCACGTGTGCCAACGATCCATGTTGGGGATAACAAGCCATGAGCCTGCTACTCTGTTCAATCCTAGCCAACGAACACTTGGCGCTAAACTGGGAATTATTCTCTCTTTACTTTTCTTTTTTGAACCCCGAAACTTCCTGGATTATCATTTCATCTCCGCCCGACAGAAACTCTTCTTCCAATATCGTACTACAGGGGGAATACTGTTGATTCAAAATCACGATGCTAAACTCCTCAGAGTAACATCTTCACTGACCAGCAAAACCCATTCTTGAATGGTAACCACGGCTCGAGTTGCGCTGATCGTGTAACATTCTCCGATTTTCATTTCCCTCTCTATCCGACGGAAAAGTTCCCCCCAGTATCGTACTACTGGGGAAGTACTGTTGATAAAAAAAACTGTGCCAAACTCCTCGGAGCAACACCTTCACCCTCCAGCAAAACCAAATCTCAAACGGTAACCACGACTTGAGTCGCGCTGATCGCGTAACATTTCCATCTCTGTCCGACGGAAAAGTTTCCTCCAGTATCGCCCCACTGGAGAACATTAATGTCATGACGCTAAACTCCTTAGAGTAACATCTTCCAACCTCTATCTCGCACGAGAGGAATCTCCTCCAGTATCGCACTACTGGGGAATATTGTTGATACAGTACCAAACTCCTCGGAGTAGCATCTTCACCTTTGGGCACAACCACTTCTCAAACGATAACCACGGTCTGAGACTAGCTTATGCTTGCAATATGATGCATGATTGACTTTTTCAGCGTAATGCTCCATAATCATGGAAATGCTACACGATTTATTATGCAATATGCTATGCTTATTTTTTCATGATGAATGTATAAAAAACATCCCCCTTAAGGGACTCTTCTGGGGAGCTCGAGGCGCTCTGCTGAGGAACTCGCCATCACTCCGACTCCACCCTGCTGGGGAATATCGCTGCTGCTGGGAAAAAGCAACCCTTGCTGGGAAAAAACCTCCTTTGCACCCGATTCGCTTGGGGAATTGCTGGGGATAAGAATCACCAATGCTCTGTGGGGAAACAACGGTCTTTGACTTGCTGGATATACAGCCATCCCAGCTTTGCTTGAGAAACCACCGCACACAGATACCTCCGCTGGGAAATAGCAACCTTCAGGCCTGGCGACTGGGGAAGCATCAATCTAAAACCTGCTGGGGATAACTATCCTGACCCTGCTAGGGAAGCCACAGACCTTGAATCTGCTGGGGAATTAGTCCTCACGACTCTGCTTGGGGGATGAGGAAACTCTGGTACTGAACACCTGACGACTCGTCGAACCATGGCATTCATATCCAATCCCATGTCAGTTTTCCAATTTTGAGAACTCCCAGACTCGTCTGGACTTTTCCGATTCATCACCTTGTATTCCCGACCTCTCCATACTCAACGGAGAGCGAACTCCTGGGATTGATACACAGACTTTTCAATTTTCAGACTTTGAAGAGTCTTCTTGATTAATCTTCAAGGATCGTCGTACGCCTCGTCGTACGTCTCGTCGTCTTTTCATCGTTTTTCTATTCATTCATCCCTGACTGGACCCCATGGGGACTGTTTTGTCAACAGCTTTCACATCACAACCTGCAAGTGAGGGAAAGATACCTAACAGTTCCTGCAAAAGAGATCATTAGATAAAACCGTGCCCCAGGCGTGTCAAGATTTCAACACTTGGGTCACTCAACCTTCCGAATAAGATTTCAAGTCTTCAATCTTATATGCACGCATTGGAAGGGACCTGTATGTCTTAAAATGCAAAGATTCTTTATCAAAAATAATCGGATGTTTTTGCAATCAAAGCGGTAATGAAAGACAAAAACAAAATTATTTGACTGAATATGCATTTTATTGATTGAAAAAGTGTGGCTCAAATTGAGCAATACAAAGGAAGCAATTCCTGAAAAGAGGTAATTGCGCACAAAAGGAAAAATCTATCCTAATGGCAACGTGAAACCATGATCTCATCGAGTTCCAACCCGGTTACACCCCATATGTCCTTAGACTCTCCGTGCTTTGTGCCTTCTGAACAAGACGTTTCCGACTGATCCCTACCGGGTATTATCCATGATGCCTTAACCAAAGCAAAAAACGATCATGCCAGACGCAGTTGTTCGTTTCAATCCCTCTTTTGCCTGGACCGCCCTTTCGGGTTTTCAGTCCACCGGGATACCCCTTTTTGCCCAAGTCGCCTTTTCAGGTTTTCGACTTGCCGGGTGTACAATTTTTCCTTTTTGTCCCTAATTTTTGCCCGAACCTTTTCTTTCTGTTTTTGGTTCGCCGGGATGCCCATTTTTGCCTGGACTATTTTATTCTTTTCGTCCAGCGGGTCTCTTTATACGAAGTATTTTTTAATTGCGTCTGCATTCACAGGGGATGGAAAATCTTCGCCATCCATGGTCGTTAGCAACAAGGCTCCGCTAGAGAAAACCTTCTTAACCACGAATGGACCTTCATAATTAGGTGTCCATTTGCCCCTACGATCGTTTTGAGGAGGAAGGATCCTTTTCAGCACCATATCACCTACGTGATATACCCGAGGTCGTACCTTTCGGTCAAAAGCACGTTTCATCCGCTGCTAGTACAACTGCCCATGACAGATGGCTGCCAGCCTCTCTTCCTCAGTCAGGCTCAACTCCTCATACCGGGTCCTTACCCATTCAGCCTCTTGCAATTTTACGTCCATCAGGACTCTCCAAGAGGGAATTTGAACCTCAACCGGTAGCACCGCTTCCATTCCATACGCGAGTGAGAAAGGCTTTGCCCCAGTAGATGCACCGAGGTTCGATACCCAGGATACAATCTTCGTATTCAGCCACCCTTGCTGGTGCATTCAAATGTTATCCGGGCAACAAAAGGAATATGGAATCTCTTCGGCGTAACCACAACAACACCAACTCCCACCATTCGCGTTAACATCCCCATCAGACATCAGATCCGTTCGGATTCGGGGTCAGGCCCCTCCTCCGGGATCGGTTACTCTCACTCTTTCGATTGGAGCACCTCGAGATGCCCTCATCAGGGAACTCAAACCTCATCGGTTGATAATTCTCCACGGGTTGTTGGGCGAGGTAATCGGGCAATACACTCCCCTCGATTACTTCCTGGGAGGTATACTGAATATTACATCAATCAAAAATCGTTTACGACCTCGCAACCCGTCCGGTCAATACTGGCTTCTCAGATATGTACTTGATCAGATCCATCTCGGAAATCCACAAAGTGGTATGAACCAGCATACACTGTCTCAGTCGGCGAGCAGCCTATGCCAAAGTACATCAAGTTTTCTCGAACAGTGAATGTATTGTTTCACAGTCGGTAAACTTTTTGCTAAGGTAAATTGCATGCTCTTTTCGACAAGACTAGTCATGCTGCCCCAGTACACACCTCATAGACCCCTCGAGGGCCGTCAAGTACAGATTAACAATTGCTCCTTCCACAGGAGGCATCAGAATCGGAGGCTCCTGCAACTTATTCTTTTATCTTTCCAATGCCCCTTGGCAATCATTATTTCACCTGACCGTTTGATCTTTTCAGCTCGAATGGGTTCACACGTGGCTGTTAGGTGAGATATGAACCATGACATGGAGTTCAGTCTACCTAAGAAACCACGAACCTCTCTTTCCGTTCTCGGTTCAGGCATTTTTTCCTTTCTTTTTTTTTTTTATTTTTTTTTTTTAGCAGGATCGACCTCGATTCCTCTCTTACAATGAACCCCAACATCTTACCGGACCGCACTCTGATAGTGCACTTATCTGAATTCAACCTCAGTTTGAATTATCTTAACCGATCTACTCAGCTTGGCCAGATCTGCCAGATGCCCCTCCTCTGTTTGGGACTTTGCTATCATGTCATCAACATAGCATTTGATTCCATGATGAATCACATCATGACACAAAGTCATTCTGATACGTGGCATCGGCGTTCTGCTTCTCTAGAGGACAGTCTTCTCTTAATGGTAGCTTGTGCACAACGACATCGGTATCCGACCCTGGCATATCCTGACATGACCAGGCGAAGGTATCCACATGCTCTTTCAACAAGGCTACCATTCTGCTTTCGACTCGCCTCTGAAGCGGCCCTAATTTCACTTCCCTTCTGACCTCGGCGGTGCTCGGAATAACAATCTTAATCCGCTCCTCATGCGGCTGAATCACTTTCTCCTCTTGTTTCAACAACCTGGCTAATTCCAGCAGATCACAATCTTCTTCGCCTTCTTCTTCGGCATGATAGATCAAATTGTCGAAGTCATATGAGGTGTAACCAAATTGTTGTCAATGAGATCCGGAGAATTACTTTTCGAAGTCGGAACGAGACAAATCAAAAAAGGAAAAAAAATGAAAACAAACATTGCCATTTTTATTTGTTTTTAAACTGCAAAAATAAATGAAAAACAGGGAACACCGCTTTTAATTGAAAAACATCCATTTATTAATGATGCAAAATGTTGCAAAATGAAACATGAGGTGGCCCTTACAATGGACCAATACGTTTCGGGCAAAACGTATGGCTTTCATGCAAATAAAACTGAAAAACAGAAATTATTACTCTTCCAGTAGAGTGATAGTGATGATCTGTTAGACCTTCCAGTTCCCTGGTACGCACGCTTTTATCCACGACTCCAGTTCACAGTCATTGTCAGTCTCTTCCTCCACCGCACAGACGCGATCTGAATTTTCAGCGATCACACCCACCATCACCTGACCCTGCCCCGGCACGGGATCGGCATTAACATTCAATGACGGTGTAAAATTGAGGGCCTTGGAATCCACCAGGTCTTGGACAGCATGCTTAAAGGCTCTACAAC
Source organism: Lathyrus oleraceus (assembly GCF_024323335.1). Taxonomy (NCBI): domain Eukaryota; kingdom Viridiplantae; phylum Streptophyta; class Magnoliopsida; order Fabales; family Fabaceae; genus Lathyrus; species Lathyrus oleraceus. The sequence continues at coordinate 148,441,071 of NC_066580.1, forward strand.
CCTCAATGTTATGTCCAGACGCACCAGAATGGAATTCACACTTGGCGTTCTCATCATAATTAGGTGGCCTCTGATCTGATCTCAATGGAGCTAATGTCCTCAATTGTACCATTCCGAGATCCATCAACTTCTTGAACAGAAGAGCATATGTCATGGGTGGCCTATCAAATTGACGATCAACCCCCTTTCCTCTCACTTGGTTCCCAGCTCTCTGTGCTCTCAATTGAGGTGGTGGTTGCTGCTGTTGGACTGACTGATTACCAGCAGGGGTGGTTACCGCAGCAGTGTGCTGGTAGTAACGATTCCTACAGCGTCCTCTCTGGGCATACACAGCACTCGATTCACCCTCATTCTTGTGTTGGTCATTACCAAAGGATTTCTTCGGTCCAGACGACGAAGCGTTTCCTTGTGTTTCCCCTTTCTTCAGCCAGTCTTCAATCCTCCCCACCTTCTCGGCAATTGCTTTCTGCCCCAAGGCGAACTCTTGCATGACATTGATCAGCTCTCCCATCTTCTCTTTCAACTCGAGAATGTCTGTGTTGGGCGGATTCATCATTCCTGTGTCAATCAAACAGGTTAGAAACTGACACCTGCAAAACAGAAGACAAGTTATTATGGTTCATGCATGAATGCAGTGTTTATCCACATGAGGGACACTCCGTCTTTCGATCCTGGCTTCATCGAGACATATAATAATCCGGCAGCAATATTCTGATATTCATCATTTGATTCCCTCATACAGATCAGAGATATATGATTTAGCAAAATACCCCCAACCATGTGTGTGTGCTGTGTGAGTGCATACGGGAAAGCAAATAAAGCTTGAAGATCAATCACAGAATGAAAATAACCATCACATAGCAAAATGCACAATAAGTGCCATAGTCATACATCAAAGCTAATATAAATCCAATACAATCTTCCAAAATCGGGAAAGAAATACAAGCAAAATGAATTCCGTCAACAAGCCTGACGGTAATCCACACAAATGATAAAGCTAGCCTGATGAGGGTCCCACAGACGACCCTATATCATCAACCATCTTTGCGAACTCTGCGGCGAACCTGAGCTCGGTGTTCTCTTGCTGTAATCTCCCCACCTCTTTCTGGTGAATCTTCATTTGCCTGAAGTAATGATCTCTCTCAGCCATATAATGATCTCTCTCGGCGATGATCTTCACATTCTCTGTTTCCTTGGTCTTCAGCTTTGCCTCCCACTCAGCAATGAGAACTCTGACTCTGTCATCCCTCTGATCCCTCACGAGAATTTGCCTCCTCTTCTGATCTTCAATGACCTTTGAAGCTCTAGCCAATCTCTCTTTGGTGATGTCGTGCTCCTTTGTTGAAGATGCCAAAGCCTGATTGACCTTCCCATAGTAGGCGGTATCCATCTCAAAGCGTTTTGCTTCCAGGGCATGTCGCTTGTCCTGATCTTCCATCTTCACTTTGATCTCCTGATTAGCCATCTGAACCCGAGCGACACTCATCTCCAATTCCGTTTTCTCCGCAAGCAACTGATCTCTCTCCCGCTTCATCTCCAGGAACTCTTCCATACTAACAGAAGAAGGAGATTCCTCAATCAACGGATACCAAGGATCCACCATAGGAAACGGTAGACAAGTAAGTTCCACTCTCTTACTGAGTCAGTCATCGAACGGAGGAAAAGACCTGTTATTGGCTCTGCCCCAAGAAAACTTGCCTTTCCTTTGAATACTGCGCCATGCATCAGATACTTGTCTTAACTTGGCCTGATTGCCCTCAACCGGGAAGTACAAAGTTTCCTGAACCTCACTCTTGAACGGAGGAAGCTCCATAGCGAATCCCATTTGTCTCTTAAGAAGTGTCGGGTTATAATTAATGCAACCCTGAACTCCTATAAGTGGCACATTGGGAAAACCCCCACAACTGCAAATGAAGTCTTGTCCAACCCTACTACTGTGAGTCCAAGCTATGTCTTTGGCCCTCAAACCCATCAGCTTGGTCGCCCAATTGACATTTTGGCCAAGAAGAACAAAAGCACCCCTGGTAGGCAAATATCCCATAAACCACTTGTATAGCAACTGAGTGCAACATCGAATCAATCCCCACGCCGCTTCTCGTTCCTGTTATGGACCGAGTAATAGACATCTCCGATCAAAGTAGGGATAGGATTCCTCTGAACAAACAAGCGGATGGCATTAATGTCCACGAAGCCCTTCTGATTAGGAAACAGAATGATCCCATAAATGCCCGCAGCAATCACGGCACATACCGTGTTCCAATTACCCAACTCAGCATTCTCCTTGGCCTTAGCTTCTAGGAAACTCAGATGAAAACCAGGCAACTTCCCCTTCTCTTTCATACTCCCCTTAACCATCTCCGGACTCAAATAAAGAGCACGGGAAATCCCACCAATATCAGGCTCTTCCTTAGTAGCATAGAAAGGAACCTGATTCCTGATCTGAATGCCCAAGATATCAGCATAGTCCTCCATCAAAGGCCCCAATAAGTAATCTGGGAAGACGAAGCACCTCAAACCAGGATCATAGAACTGGAGGAGAGTATGAATGGCGCTCCTATCTCTGTCAGTGAGTCTGAAAACCGTCTTCAGAATACCCCCATATGCCTCACGAAACATCCCCACATGGTCGGGTGTAATCAAAGCTATCATATCCTTCAGCACACTGATTTCTGGGTCAAAGAAGTTGTAGACCACATTGTCCTTTAAACCGGGCCTCCTCATGTCTGAGCAAGAAGTCTCTCAACCATGATCTCGATCAAAAATGTCCCTGCATATGGATAAACATGTGTTAGATGTAGATAAATGCAGAATGTGATGATGCTGATGAATGAATGTAATGCATTGTGCCATCCTCCAAGTCGTCTGATCATTTACTGCACTGAAGCCTGATCTCTGAGCCGATCATAACCATCTGAGGGAACATGTAACCACAAATCCTCCTCAAGGGCTCCGAAATAAACGGAAGATACATCACCATCATCATCAAACAATCTCTGAACAGATACCCACAATAATCTCTGAATCGGCCCGGGGAATCCTGAAATAAACGGATCCCCACTGATAAATAACTCGGACAGCACTTCGGCGTCTCAGAAATAAATGACCATAAATCCGTCTTATAAATAGGACTCTGATCAACGGAACCATTAGTCACCATCAAAGTCACCATCTGAACATGCATCTGTAAGAATCGCCCCTCCCCTCACAGGTAAATTCTAATCAGGTCATCCTAAGGCGGACAATAGTCTCGACAATCGGGCCGAGATACTCAATGGGTTTGCCCTTTCGGGTGTGCCATTGTAGCTCCCTTAAGATCGTCTAAACCAAAGATCCGGGAAATGATCGGTCACCGAAGTCAATAGCTCAAAAGAGGTAACCCAACCAAAGTGGAAAACCCCACTGAGGAAGAGCACTCTCAGATGAACCTCGTCCGGCTTGTGGTATGTCACGTCGCAACAGCATGCCCAACCGGCATGTGAGGAACGTGAGACCACACTAATCCTAGGTGTATACTCGGGCCTGGGTTTTAGCCCCACTCAGAACACCCACCCCCAAACAGAGGAACCACCTGCACAGAGGACGGCAACATGATAGTATGATGCATGCAAATATTTATGCAAATATATACAGTCAGAATAATAAATGCAATAAATAAATCACAAGCAACCTAAACTATCCTAGAACGCTAGGAGAGACTCACTTAGGGAAGATGGACCAGCACAGGTCAACATCTCTCATCCCCAGCAGAGTCGCCAGCTGTCGCATCCGCGAAAAACAATGTCGCATCCGCGAAAAACAACCGGCGGCTGAAACAAAAAACACAACACATAGCCGCCACCGTGCGTTATTTATCCCAAAGGAGGGAAAAGAAACGCTCAGAGTAAACCTGGAAAAAGCATGGTCTCGCGACCAGAGAGAAACAACCGGCGGGCTGAAACAAAAACAACACAGAGCCGCCACCGTGCGTTATTTATCCCAAAAGAGGGAAAGGAAATGCTCAGAGTAAACCTGGAAAAAGCATGGTCTCGCGACCAAAGAGAATGGGATCGGGAGTCGGTTACGCAAGGGGAAGGTATTAGCACCCCTACGCATCCGTCGTACTCGACGGGATCCACGCTCAAAAGATAGGAAAAAGGTTGCTAAAACAAAACATCGCACACACACACTGAAGACAACACAGATGGGGAAAGAGAGGAGAGGGCTCGATAGGACGTCGCGTCCTATGCCTACGTATCTCGTCTGGAACGAGAATCAGAGCCACCGCAGTTCGGCTCACGCACGCCGAAACAAACACACACAAACACAGGCAAACCTGGAACCCGAACGCCAATCGCTGGACTTACATCGGCTTCCGAACCAAACAAACACACTCAGGATACGGACAGCCAATCGCTGGGCTTACATCCATATCCTGACACACAAGAGGGTTAACAAGCAAACAAGCTACTAAGCAGTCGGGAACTCGAGCCTAGCAACTGTCAAGCAAACACACACAAAAAGAAAAAAGGTGCCCGGAGAGACCTCGCACGGTCTCCTGCCTACATACCTCATCTGGTATGAGGATCAGGGCGACGTAGTTCCCCTGAACGGGAAAGAAATTCTAACCAGATACAAAGGGAGACACACTACTAGGGAGCTGGACTCGAGCCTAGATGTTATCATGCATCATTGCCCTATGTTATGGTTTTTATCTACTTGCACAACAGCAAGCTAATCCTAACCAGGAAAAAGCAAAGCATGCCAGCATCAACAAAACAAATCAAACATTCACAGTTAGCACACACTATATACAGACAGATGTGGGCTCAATCAAGGGTTAAGTTGCAAAAGCAACACAACTGTGTCAGGGTGGTGTTGGCTCTTAACCCTGACATTGAGAGTCAGGGTGAAGCCAGATGAAATGGAAGTGAGGGGTGTGCCTCACAGCTCTTATCCCTGGCCAGGGAGAGCTTCAGACAAAGGAGTGTGGGTTCAGAAAGTGGGAACCCTTCTACACTCATGACTCTGACTCAACTGTACAACTGTACATGGATCTTGGGTTAATATCCCAATGCATCAACACAGTGGTGTGAGCAGAGGGACGACTCAACAAGAATAGCAGGGGATGGATTGCACATCCCTTGGGTTCTACCAATTGCCTTAATCAAGGTCTTTTCCTGCTTGGGGACAAAGTTAAACAATCACAAACATTGCCTCTTAAGGAGGACTTCAGACAGTTGCCTGGCCAAGTAACAGGCCAGGTCTTCCAGACTACATGGAGAAAAGAAATTCTACCTCAATTGGTTTATACAACCAAGCAGCAGCACAGCAAGTTCTCAAAGAACTATTAGCAACTAATGTACCTGAAATCAATCAAATACAGTCAGTATACCAATCACAAAGTCAAAACAGACAGGATAAGAGTCAACAGACAATGTATAATCAGACAACGCACTATGCAAAGCACAATCAACTCAAGTGAGCCAAGCATCCTACAAAATAAACCAAGTTAGTTCATAACAATCAACCAAACTCAATCAACTTGCATTAATCTCCTTAAAGCATTTGCTTCTTAACCTGAAAATCACATTCAAACGTGAGAAACAAGACCACTAGGACAAGCCTAGGGTCCAAAGGAGATGAAAAATTTAAAACAGCAAGTGAAACTCAACAAGAATCAAGATAAATCACTCCAGAATAAGGTCCAATTGGTCTCACATCAAAACTATGCACCAAATCCATTTCATACACAAAACATGTCAAACTATGCACTTTGGAATCACATTGGAGCAAACAGAATGATCACAATCAAACCAATACCAAAATAGCTCAATAAATTCCAAGAAAATTCAAGCTTAAACAGAACACATTCAATGAGCAACATATCAAATTTCATGCTATTTGGACAAGTGGAAGTAGGGAAATTAAAATCAGGAAGTCGTGGTATGCAAATACAACTTCAAATAAGGCCACAAATCATGTGTCAACTTCAAATGAATGCCAAGCAGAATTGGTGCAAGATAAATGAACCACTCCAAAGCCAAAATAACATTAAACATGTTAAGAATCAATCCTCCAAATTTCATCTTCATGTGATATGGCATGAGAATTTCACAAGTCATGTAAGTTGATCACTCAAAAAATATTCACAAATGGCTAAACAGCAAAGAAAATTATCAATCAAATAGGAAATGGATCAACAAATCCTACAAAAAATCATGGTTAAACCTAACAAACAGATGGAGACACATGCAAAAATCCAGGGCAAATGGCATTCAATCAGCATGGAAACAAAATTCAAGAAATGGACATAACATAGTGTGACACACATTGTCACACTCAACTTGATCACATCATATCTATCAATCCAGAAACTCAAAAATAGCAAACTATAGATCAAAATCACCAAGAATGAGTCAAAAATGTGCCTATAAAATTTCATGCATTTTGGAGCAGGCATCATTATTTTATGAATGAAATGGCAAAACATATGCAAGAAACATACATGATCAAAATCTCTAGACAAAATTAAAAATCAATCAGGCACAACTTTTGCTATCATACCTAAAAAAAACTAGAGAGAAATTGGAGATGAATGCAAAAATCCCCAGCCAATTTGGATCATCCATGAACATTTTATGATTTTTTGAAGTTTGATCTAAAAATGAAATAAACATTTAAATAATTAAAATGAATTAAAGACTGCAATGGCATTTTTGTAATTATTGAGCGCTAGCGTTGAAACGCAGCGTTTCATTAAACACCGTGGCGCGCTCTGACTGGCTGGAACCCGCGGGAAACAAGAATTCAAACGAAAGCCAGGCGGAAACGGATCAAACAAGCATTTGGAAGCGTTCTTGAGCGTATTCAAAGTGTTCATCATTCCAGAAATCAGCAAGAACATTTGCTCACGAAACTTAGCAAATCATACATCAATGGAATCGTCTAATCACGTACATCAACAATATCAACATGCTCTAGCCTAATTCTAAGTATCCAGCACGAATCGATCAAAAGAAGTTTCACATTCAAACCTTCAATTCCAAATTTCTCACTCAAAACCTAATGAAATTCAAAACCACAAGTTGCAGTGTATTCTAGGTTGCAAGATCTACCTAAACCACATGCCAATTTCAAGAATCGAAGGAGTCGAAATCTGACCTTATGAATGTGTAATCCTTGATGCAGCTAGTTTCGAGCCTCCAATTGCAAAAACAGATGATGATTGATGCAAGGGAAGATGAAAGGAATCGATGCTTTAGCTCAGAACCTCCTGGATCAGCTTGAATCTTCAAACGCCATGTGAGAACTCAAAATGCAACAGCCACGATTTTCCAGTTTTTTCCAAGTTTTGGCTTCAACAGATCTTCTATAGCATCTGCAAATGATGATTAGTACGAAAGAAAGCAAAAAGAATGATGAATTCGAAGGAAAAAGTGAGAAAAAGTTTGAAGAATTTTGAGAGAATTTGGAGATTTTTGGATTTGGATCTGAGAAAATGAATTGTGATTATGCAATTTCTGTTATGATTAATGCTTTATACCATGTGCTAATCAACTTGCTAATCAAGATTAGGCAAATCCAAGTGAATTAGCAAAGTGCAATTTTCATGTGTTTTGGCCAAAATGCCCTTTTCAAAATGCAGCCAATGTAACAGTGCAAATGCAGTCCAAACAAGTCCAATTTTCTGTTTATGATGTGTTGGAAATGGTTTTGAGTGAAAATTACATGTATTTTTCAAAAACACCTTTTTTCCCACCAAAATACAAAATGAACACTTGAAAAATGGACTTTTGCTATGATGATTTTTGATGAAATGTGATGATGCATCATGAAAGTTCATGTCAAATGTGGTTTGCTCAAAAAAGAATCACCCAATTTGGCCTTTCCATTCAAAAGTTATAGCACCTTGAATTTCAACTTTTTCTGAAAATGTTCTGATCACAACTTGCCAACCACACATGAGAAATGAGTGTTCTTAGACTTTTTGGAAAGGTAAGAGCAAGATCTACAACTTTCATGTTGAACAAAATTTCATTTGAAACATTTTTGGACACGTAATTTTGAGGAGAAAAACTTTCCATTTTTGGCAATTTTCAATTACAAGTCACTTTCTATTTTTGGAAAGTTTCCACCTGACTTTATTTTCTTCATTCTTGATGTTTGAAATGCCAAATGAAACTTGTCTAGACATGAATGAAGTGTCTCTAACTCTCTCCCACCTCCAAGTCCATCAATTCAGGCACAGTTGACCACAGTTGACTTTTCTGACTGATAGATGAATTTCAGCTTGACTGATCAAATTGAGCTTCAAACTCCTGATGGAATGGCTCAATGATGAAACCCTAGCTTCCATAAGCTCAAAATAATCATATGATGATGCCCATATCCATTGAAAACCCCATCTCCTTGCCAAGCCCTGACTGGCCCAATGCAGATGATTCAACTGATTAGGGTTGACCAGTGGTCAAAACCCTAATCCCAAGGTATCTGATCAATCTCTTGGATGATATCAAGATCATGATGATGATGATGTATCATTGCAACCAAGATGAATCTCAACCCCCTTGAAAATCAAGAAACCCTAATTTGTACCACACATCCTCAGATGGTTAGTGATCAATCCAATGAAACCCTGGCTTGCATCTTAACCTCTTTATCTTCTGACCAAGACTTAAGAGGATGACTTGCTCAATGTAACCACATGATATGCAACATGCTAATGATTAATGACCTAAGAAATGCAATGCAATATGTTAAGCTAGTCCCAAGAGAGGAGGGCAAATTTTGAGGTGTTACAATGGTGTGACGGACGTCACACCATTCTCCTATATTTTTGGCTTCAGAGACGTTGAGGCCTATTTGTACGCCTGACCATTTGGCACGTGAAGACCCTTTTACGCGGAAGACTTTTGGAAGCAGTTACGAGAAGAGACCAATATAAATAGTAGTTTTTGGCAAACCCTCGAGACGTCCTTTTTCTTCTTCGCCGTTTTCTCTTTTTCGCACTTTTTCTCTTCCAGCAGCATAAGTATTTTACAACATTATTTTTACAACTTTTATATTGTTTCCTTTGCAATTTCTATTTTCTTTTTCAGCAATTACTTAATGTTTTGCACAGTAGTTTCTACACCGGAAACTATTGTGTACCTTTCACTAGATCTAACCTTACGTTAGACCCTAGATTTTTATTCCTTCAATTTTATTTTCCTGTCCGATTGAAGAATTCAAGAACAAATCCAACCGGTCTGTGGTGGAGTGTTCAAGACTGCTATTTAATTACTCAGGTTCTTTAATTATAGTTTGAATTTATATATGCTTTGTTTTACTGTTTATTTATGTTATCTGCCTGAGATGAAATTATTTATGCATGCTGATTATTTAGATCTGTTTAGTATGTCTGGCTAATTCATTTAGGTGTCGGTATGTAAAGTAAGCGGAATGAAGGAATCAAAACTAAGTTGGTTTAATTAAGTTTAAAATAAAATCACTCTTTTTACGGTCTCAACTTACAGGTTTAATAACAAGGTTTTTGTACGAAAGTAAAAGACATAAAGAAGTTAAAATCAATAGAACGAGAGTTTGAGTTTTTAACTGGACAGTGTAAGTTGGACATTAATTCTAGATCAGGGCGAGAGCAATTTTTAGAGTTAATTAAATTCTAATCTTTTCTAAAAAGTATTTTTAAAGGTTAAGTGTGAGGACGAGAGTTAAGCATTTGAATTTAATTATATAACCTAAGTCAACAGAGCGAGAGTTTGAGACAAGGGTGTTTAAACGATTAGTGTTTTCTTAAAAAGAGTTTCTACGGATTCTATTGTTTTCAAAAAGTGGTTTTTGACTTAACTAATAAGTGACAGCTACGTTAATATAAAATCATAGTTTATTCAACAGAGCGAGAGTTTGAGATAAGACTTTTAAACAATAGTGTCAACCGAAAAGATTTATTTTAAAACCAAGAAACCAACGAAGAATTGATTCCCTAATTACGACGAACTACATACCGATATCCGCTTAATTAATATTTAATTTAGATCTTATTTTTTAGTTTTAACTTTTCCCCAAACAATCAAAGTATCATCCGCCTTAGCTTTACGAAGTAACCTTAGAAAACGGTATATCGATTCATAAGTCCCTGTGGGATCGATATCTTTTAAAACTACGCGATAGAACTGTGCACTTGCAGTTTGTACCCCAAATTCGACTCATAAAGTCGCGACCAAGTTTTTGGCGCCGTTGCCGGGGACTTTTATTTAGTCGATATCGTAACTCTTCTGTTACGCTGTAGAGACTAAGGCTTTTCTTTTTCTTTTCTTTCTTTCGTTGATTTGTATGCCACACACTCGCTCACAAGGCGAGCCGTACTATTTACGAATCAACGATATCGAACTATATCTCCGAGTCTTACGACGAATTCGGGAATATCGTGCTGCAAACAATCTCCCTCCTAGCGAAATTCCTGATTTCAAAAATCTTTTTTCTTCGATACCCGAGATGGCAGAACCAGCTCGTGCTCTTCGAGATTACGCCGCTCCATCGCAAGATGAGCCGCATTCGAGTATTGCTCCACCCGCAATCGAAGCAAACAACTTCGAACTTAAACCTTCACTGTTGCAGGCAGTGCAACAGAACCAATTCTCTGGAAATCCTTCCGAGGATCCAAACCTTCATTTATCCGTATTTGTCTAATACGCTGATACTGTTAAAGCTAACGGTGTCACTTCAGAGGCAATTCGACTTCGTCTTTTTCCTTTCTCGTTAAGAGATAGCGCTAGAAGATGGCTTCAATCTCTTCCTTCCAACTCAGTCACCACATGGAACGAGTTGAAGAAAGTCTTTCTTGCCCGATATTTTCCGCCAAGCAAAACAGTTATGTTAAGAGCCCAGATAAATGGATTTAAACAGAAAGATAACGAGTCTCTTTTCGAAGCATGGGAAAGATACAAAGACATGATGAGACTTTGTCCACACCATGGTTTAGAAGACTGGTTAGTAATTCATACCTTCTATAATGGTCTCTTGTACAACACGAGGTTAACAATAGATGCCGCCGCAGGTGGTGCACTAATGAACAAACCTTATGCTGATGCTTACCAACTTATCGAAAGCATGGCTCAAAACCACTATCAGTGGGGAAGCGAGCGAACAATGGTGGAAAAACCCAAATGAAAACTGGCATGTACGAGATAAGTAACCTTGATCATGTTAATGCAAAAGTGGATGCTCTGGTCCAGAAAATTGAAAGTTTAAATGTATCACCTCCAGCCACCGTGGTAGCCATAACTCAGAATTGCGAAGTCTGTGGAATCCAAGGACACACTCCTGCAGATTGTCAACTCCTAACAGGAATCCAAGCGGAGCAAGTAAACTATGCTCAAGGAAGCCCCTACTCGCATACCTATAACTCAAATTGGAAGAATCATCCCAATTTTTCATATAAGAGTAATAACGCTTTATACGCACGTGGACAATCTCCAAATCAAGCCCCAGCTATACCTCCGGGATATCAGAAGCCGATCCCATCTACACCCAACAATAACGCCCATAGGAAATCCAACTTGGAAATTATGATGGAAAACTTTATAGCCTCTCAACAGCAAACCAATAAAGATTTCTTAAACCAGAATGTACACACCGGCGAACAAATTAAACAACTAGCAAGTAAAGTAGATGCCCTGGCTACCCATAACAAAATGCTGGAAACGCAAATATCACAAGTAGCTCAACAACAAGCACCTACTGCTGCCCCAACTGGTACATTTCCTGGCCAACCCCAACCTAACCCGAGAAGCCACGCTCATGCAATTATACTGAGAAGTGGAACGGAAGTTGAAGGACCGTCTGATCCAAGGATAGAAAACCAAAACTCTAAAAAGTCAACTGAGGAAGAAAATAAACCTAAGGAAAAGGAAGAGAGTAATAAGGAAACCATAGAAAAGAAGGAACCTTATGTACCTCCACCACCTTATAAACCACCTATCCCTTACCCTCAAAGGCTTATTAAAACCAAATATGCGGGCCAATTCAAAAAAATTGTTGACCTACTAAAACAATTAAACGTCACAATTCCGTTTACAGAAGCTATTACGCAAATGCCCTCATATGCTAAGTTCTTGAAAGAAATTCTTTCTAATAAAAGGAAACTTGAAGATAGCGAAACCGTTACACTTACCGCTGAATGTAGCGCTATAATCCAGAATATGCCTCCTAAACTTAAAGACCCAGGTAGTTTCTCTATACCCTGTCACATAGGAAAATTTGTCATTGACAAAGCCTTATGCGATTTAGGAGCCGGTATTAGTGTTATGCCTTTATCCATATGCAAGAGACTGGAAATGGGAGAATTAGGACCAACTAAAATGTCTGTGCAACTAGCAGATCGTTCCGTCAGATATCCTGTAGGAATTCTTGAAAACGTTCCAGTGCGCATAGGTCAATTCTACATTCCAACCGATTTTATAATTATGGATATTAGAGAAGACGAAGTTACACCCATTATACTGGGAAGACCGTTCTTAGCAACTGCCGGTGCAATCATAGACGTAAAACGAGGACGACTCACCTTCGAAGTAGGAGAAGAGAAAATTGAGTTCATTCTTTCCCAATTTTTGAAAGCACCTGCAATAGAAGATACATGTTACTTCATGGATATCATCGATGAATGCATAAAAGAAACAGAGTTAGAAAAAGACAAATCATCTGACTATCTTGTAGAAGACAAACTTAACCAATGTTTAGCAATAACACCGGACCCTACGCAATGCCTTAAGAAACCAACCCTAGACCTGAAAACACTTCCCAAAAATCTGAGATATGAATTCCTAGACTTAGAACTTGAACGACCAGTGATAGTTAATGCTGACCTAGGAAGACTCGAAACAGAAAAACTCCTGCATATCTTAAGAAAATATCCAACCGCACTAGGATACAACATCACCGATCTTAAAGGAATAAGTCCTTCTATTTGTATGCACCGTATCATGCTAGAAGAAGACTGTAAAACTTCTAGGGAACACCATAGGAGACTAAACCCGATCCTGAGTGAGGTAGTGAAGAAGGAAATAACCAAGTTATTAGAGGCAGGTATCATATATCCTATATCTGATAGCAAATGGGTTAGTCCTGTACACGTAGTACCAAAGAAAGGAGGTATAACAGTCATTGAAAATGAAAAAGGAGAAACTATAACCAAACGAATCGAATCGGGATGGAGAATGTGCATTGACTATAGGAAACTAAACAAAGCAACCCGAAAAGATCATTTCCCTTTACCATTCATTGACCAGATGTTAGAACGATTAGCAAAACATTCTCATTTCTGTTATCTAGACGGTTACTCAGGTTTCTTTCAAATACCAATTCATCCTGATGACCAAGAAAAGACAACATTCACATGTCCTTTTGGTACCTTCGCTTATAGACGAATGCCGTTTGGCTTGTGTTATGCTCCTGCAACCTTCCAAAGATGCATGATGGTAATATTCGCCGATTTTCTCGAAAACATCATGGAAGTATTTATGGATGACTTTTCCGTATGCGGACAAAGCTTTGAAGAATGCCTTGAAAACCTAGAAAGAGTTCTAGAGCGATGTGTAAAAGTAAACCTAGTACTTAATTGGGAAAAATGCCACTTTATGGTACAAGAAGGAATTGTTTTAGGACACATCATCTCGAACAGAGGAATTGAAGTAGACAAAGCCAAAATAGAGGTAATCGAAAACCTTCAACCTCCGAAAACTGTGAGAGAAGTACGAAGCTTCTTAGGACATGCCGGTTTTTACCGACGATTCATTAAAGACTTCTCTAAAATAACTAAACCTTTAACCGGGCTATTAATGAAGGATGCTGAATTCATATTCGACAATAAATGTTTAGAAGCATTTCAAACGCTTAAACAAGCATTGATCTCAGCACCCATAATGCAGACACCAGATTGGAACGAACCATTCGAAATAATGTGTGATGCCAGTGATTACGCTGTGGGTGCTATTTTAGGACAACGAAAGGATAAAAAGCTTCACGTTATATATTACGCAAGTAGAACTCTAGATGAAGCACAAATGAATTACGCCACAACCGAGAAAGAACTTCTGCAGTAGTGTTTGCGCTAGATAAATTTCGTTCTTACTTGGTCGGAGCCAAAATAATCATTTACACTGACCACGCTGCTATCAAATACCTCTTAACAAAAAAGGATGCTAAACGTAGACTCCTAAGGTGGATCCTGTTGCTACAAGAGTTCGATTTGGAAATCAAAGACAAGAAAGGAACTGAAAACGTAGTAGCAGATCACCTCTCTAGACTTGAGAACCTTGAACCGGAAAGAACATCAATTAACGATGATTTCTCGTACGATAAGCTTATAGCTACTTTGGAAGAAAATAACACTGATAAACAGGTAGAAACCACCTTAGCTATATCTGTTACACCGTGGTACGCTGACCTCGTCAATTATTTAGCTGCCGGAATAGTTCCACCTACTTTATCCTACCAGCAGAAGAAACGATTCTTCTATGACATAAAACACCATTACTGGGATGACCCCTTACTTTTCAAAAGAGGCCCCGATGGTATTTTCCGTCGGTGTATACCCGAGGAAGAGGTAGAAAATATAATCCAACACTGTCACTCCGCCCCTTATGGTGGACATGCAAGTACATCCAAGACCTGCTCTAAAATCCTACAAGCCGGTTTCTATTGGCCAAATATATGGAAGGATGTACATGCAGCTATTAAGAAATGTGACAGATGTCAACGCACAGGAAACATATCTAGACGTGACGAGATGCCACAAAAGGGCGTTTTGGAAGTAGAGATTTTCGACGTGTGGGGAATAGACTTCATGGGACCTTTTCCATCCTCTTTCGGTAACAAATACATACTCGTGGCAGTTGACTACGTATCGAAATGGATTGAAGTTATAGCTTCTCCAACAAACGACACACGAGTAGTAACTAGACTCTTTAAGAATATAATATTTCCAAGGTTTGGTGTCCCAAGAATAGTAGTCAGTGATGGTGGATCGCATTTCATATCCAAGGTACTCGAAAAACTACTGCTTAAGTATGGCGTAAGACATAGAGTAGCGACACCTTACCACCCTCAAACCAGTGGGCAAGTGGAAGTGTCTAACAGAGAAATTAAACAAATATTAGAAAAAACAGTCGCCACATCAAGGAAAGACTGGTCATTGAAATTACCAGAAGCTTTATGGGCTTACCGAACTGCTTACAAAACTCCCATAGGGACAACCCCATTTAAGCTCGTTTATGGAAAATCCTGTCACCTCCCGGTAGAATTAGAACATAAAGCCTATTGGGCTATTAAAAATCTAAATTTAATCTATAAGGCCGCCGGTGAAAAGATAATCCTTGATATAAGCGAATTAGAGGAACTCAGAAGAGACGCTTACGAAAATGCCAGAATCTACAAAGAGCGAACAAAACAATGGCATGACAAGCGCATATCAAGGAAAATCTTCAGGCAAGGCGATACAATCCTTTTATTTAACTCCAGGCTAAAGTTATTCCCGGGAAAACTACGATCTAGATGGTCAGGTCCTTTCCAAATCACCAAAGTTTTTCCCAGTGGAGCGGTAGAAATTAAAGGCAAATCTATGGAACCGTTTACCGTAAATGGGCAACATCTAAAACATTATCACTATGCAGAAAACAATGAAGATTCGCAAGTCTTACACTTAGACGAAATGCCTCCAGAACTTATAGATTATAATTGATAGTTTTTATGTCGAGCTTGCGACATTAAACAAAGCGCTTAGTGGGAGACAACCCACAAATATTTATAATTTTTTATTTTCTCCCTTAATTATTCTTTCAAATTTTGTTTAGTATTCATTCTTAATTTATTTTAATTTATTAAAAAACTTTTTTCTTCTTCTTTCGGCATTTGGCCAAAATCCTGACTAAAACTATTGTTTTTCTTTTCTCTAGCTAACACTAACCTGATGGGACAAATTGATCGTATGGGTATCAAATTCAGAGGGAAAGCTCAGAAACAAAAGTTTGAGGAACTAGCCACGAGAGAGATGCTACCTAGTTTGTATGCTGATGATTGGGCAATGACTGCCCTTGGACTAAGACAAAGTGTCCTGTATTTGTTGAATCAGATTGGGTGGGAAACCTCTCCTATCCGTAGACACTTCGTCACTTACCGGGGACTAACACTAGAATTCCTTAGTTCCCTGATTTATCTACCCAGCCATGGAAAAGGAATAAGCAGAGGTTTCATCCAGTTCAGAATGTTTAACATGGAGTACCAATTTAATATTCAAGACTTTACCAACCTTTTAGGTTTCCCTACCTCCTTTGATACATTCACAGTGAGCCAAGAAGAACTTTTTGAATATAGAGAACTTGAACACTTTTGGGGAAGCTTGACTGGAAATGACGATCCCGAGGAACATGAGTTTCTCTCTGGAAACATACATAACCCGACCTTTCGCTATTTCCATAAGATCCTGACCCACACCTTATTTGGGAAGAAGCCAAACAGTACCACAGTTTCACGTGATGAACTCTTCATCATATTTTGTGCTTCCCAGAACCGTCCAGTAAACGGTGCCACTTTTATGCTAGCAAATTTAGACCACCTTATCCAAGATGAACGAGCACCAATTCGAATAGGAGGTTTGATAACCATGATTGGTAATGCTATCGGATTACGTCAGCCTATGCTTGACTTAAGCCCTTTTTGTGGCATTACTATTATGAGTATACCCTTCCTCTTCAACACTATGTTTATAGCAAACCTAGGATCTGACGAGTTTGAGCTTATAATTAATAACCAAGTTCTTTGCCTATTCACCATGCCCAATCCTAGGACTAGTGTTCATAACCGCAATAACTGGCTCTACAATCTGAACGAAACCCCCTCTCCTGCTAGATCCACTGAATCCATCCAGGACTATGAGATTTGTGATGACCAGATCCCTTATGCTGAATCTGACCCTCAGACACCATCTGGTTACTATGATATTGATCCTCCTCCTCAACCTGTTCAGACCGAAGAATCGGCAATACCCGACCTTAGACATCATATGCCTGGAACTGATTATAACACTGCCATTGAAGCTTTGATGTCAGAACAAGACGCCCTCAGAGAAGAGTTCGCTAACATGACACACGAATTTCTGGGATACATGAACAGTATGACAAATCAGTTTCACGAGTTGCTATATCGTGTTAACTCCTTTGCTCCTCCGGCCAGAGATCATGCAGATGGATAGAAGTTATTTTTATTAGTTATTTAGTTTTAAGTTAGATTATTCATTAATGTTATTTCAAATTATGTTCGTATTTGTTTCTCTTTCGCATTTTTGTTTTTTTTCTTCCAATGTTACATTATGATTATTTTATGAAGCTATTGATTTATTTTACTTTTTTATGAATTATGCAATATCTATCAATAATGCTCTCTACTGTTGCTGCCTACATATCTTATTAAAGAAAAATATATTTATGCACTATTATGCAAAGTAGAATAGCATGCAAGGGAAATTTAAATAGCAGAGTAAAATAATCTGAAGCAAAGCAAAACAAACAAAATAATAAAAATAAATTACTATAATTATTATGAAGAACGCAAGCAGTAACCATGCCAGAATGACTGTGTGACGAGCGTCACACAATCTATCACGGACGTCACGCCAAGTGCTTGTGACGCCCGTCACGCCCCTGTCACGAGCGTGACACCGTCTGACCATGTTAACGTTACTAGCCGTTGGGTGGCGACCGTTACACCACTTCACCTTTTTACCTTCCCCATTTATTCACATTAACCCACATTTATTTACTTTTCAACCACTTCCTTTCCAACTTCCAAACTTTTTTCCTATAAATATCCATCATACCTTTCTTCCTACATCACAACTATTCTATACAATCAAATACATTTCTTTTCTTTCCTATTACTTCTTCCAACTCATTCATCAGTATGGCGGGAAATCAAAATTTTGGAAACATCATCTTCCGATCTGAAGATGATAACTATCAAGGAGAGCAATTCGAGCGTTTCCAACAACGAGGTGTCACCTCTACCAGGTATCCGGATTCAACTTGTTTACAACAATTAGGATTACTTCAAGGTATCGAGTGGATGCTCCGCCTTGCCGATCTAACCTTTCTATGCACTCATAATCAACCTACCTACCCCTCCCTAACCTTAGAATTTTTAAGTTCATATGCATACAACACTCCCACCGGTGAAGACGAATTCTTAACCGGTACCGCAACCTTCCGTATGTTCAACACCGAATACTCCTTATCCCAAAACCAATTGAGCACCATGCTACAGTTCCCTGTAGAAGGTCAAGTCCACCCGAGAATCCCTCCGAATTCCCAGTGGAACATACACGCCTTCGACCTATTTAATAAAATATCCGGCGTAGATACCAACAACTGGGATGTGCTCCTTGCTTCCCATATACATAACCCAACCATCCGGTACTTCATCCGCATCCTGCAAAACACAGTTTTTGGAAGACCGAACAACAGCAAAGTCAACGCTAAGGAGTTATTCTTCCTCGAATGCGTCTTCGAACCGGATACTAAGGTAAACGCCGCCTCCTTCCTATTTCATCATATCCGCACCTTATGTGCTAGAGGCCGGCAACCTTTTGTAATTGGTGGATTAATCACCACCATAGCACTTGGCTTTAACCTAGGGGACCGACTCCAAACTTTAGAATCTTTACCTCCCCTATTTATGGACATAAGCTACTGTCGGTCCAGCCGCCTAATCAAGAACAGGATAGGCGGAGGGTATTATCTTATGGTGAACAACCAAGAGGTCCCAAGCGTTGTTCTACCCAACATTGCCTTAACCGATGTCACCAATCCCAACCGCCATATCTATGATCTTAATGCTCCCGAAGCTACCGAGCCTGCACAAGCAAACCCGTCCACCGACGAGTTTGAAGAAATGGAGCACGGTGATCAGATTCCTGCACAACAATCAGTCCCGCTCAACCCTTCCGATAGTGCAGCTGGTCCATCCTCACGACGTCGTCGACGAAGAAGGCCTGCAACCAATGACGACATCATGGATGCTATTGATGGTATGCAAGCACAAAATCTCGAAATGATGCAAATGATGCGCCAAATGCAACAACAACAAGAAGCGAGGAATGCCATAACCGACCAGCGGTTCACTGATTTGCTTAGCAGGTTTGATAACTTAGAAGTACATCAGCGATCACCCGGTCCAAGAACAAGAGGCGGAAGACAACATTGATTCCTTTTTCTTTCTTTTTGTATTTCATTTCTTTCCCTTAAAACATTGGGGACAATGTTTCATTTAAGTATGGGGGGGGGGGGGGGGGGGGGAACCGTGTTCTTTCTATCCTCCCTTCTTCAAGTATGTACCTTTCTTTTCATTGTTATTTCCCTTATAAAAAAAAATTCTTATAATATAGATTTATTTTAAGTTAAGTCCCTAGTGTGAAAAATTTATATTATCTATTCCCTCAAAAAATTTCATGAGTCATAACAAATATTCAACACACTCAGTAAGTATAAAGGTTGCTTATTTTATCAAACTTGAGACAAATTAAGACTAAAACTATTACCGCCCCGATACTCTAAACAAACCTCAACATGTTAGATCAGAAAGGCAGTTGTTATACAAGTCCCTGGATTTTTAACCTTATAATAACCCCGAGTAGTTTATACAAGAAGTCAGCACCATCTTAATAGCAAACTACGTGGAGGGCCGATGAATATAAGTGAATGATTCCCAAAATAAAAAAAATATAGCAGGAAATGCACTAACTAAGTTAGGTGATCCTCACCAGATCATTTAATCCAAATGTTGCAAATCATGCAAAAACATAATACGAAAGACCCATTATAAGTTGGTTCAGCAGGTATCTGGTACTGAACTTGGTAGGGCGGACTGCGGTCCGATCCCCCGCAATTTGCAATGGACTGAATAACGAAGTTATCCGACTTATGTACCAGAACTTCTAGCTAAAAGGGGATCAGAATCACTAACCGGTCACTCCACTATGTGCGCGAAACGATAAAGGGCTTAATGTGATTTCGCTAGAATGAAAACGGGTGAAATAAGAGTAAAAGAACCAGGCTAGCTATAATAGCATGACTCGAACTGGCTTGCATGAGGTGAGATTATCTGATGTGGTAGCGGTAGTCCTTGTTGTCGAGATTAGACTCAAGATACTTCAAAACGAAATCTACTTGCAACCTAGTACGAATTGATGTGTGTTTTGGAATTTCATCTGGCTAAATTCTTAAAACAAGTTCTATATTGTATTTTGCTTGAGGACAAGCAAATATCTAAGTATGGGGGAGTTTGATAACATGAAATGATATAACATTCTAGGACTCAATTTAATTAAATTATATTATTATTTACTTCAATTTATTTCATTTTATTCGATATTACTCGGTATTTTCTTTCTATTTATCCCAGGTAGTTTATTTGAAGCACAAGTGAAAAAGGAAGAAAAGGAGGTGAAAAAAGGAATGAAAAGAAGCAAATATCAAAAGCCAAAGCCCAGCCCAAAAAGCACAGGCGCTGCACCTGTGACGAGCGTCACACAGGCTGTGACGAGTGTCACGCTTTACCCACTTGTGTTACGAGCGTAACACATGGTGTGACGGACGTCACACCATTCTCCTATATTTTTGGCTTCAGAGACGTTGAGGCCTATTTGTACGCCTGACCATTTGGCACGTGAAGACCCTTTTACGCGGAAGACTTTTGGAAGCAGTTACGAGAAGAGACCAGTATAAATAGTAGTTTTTGGCAAACCCTCGAGACGTCCTTTTTCTTCTTCGCCGTTTTCTCTTTTTCGCACTTTTTCTCTTCCAGCAGCATAAGTATTTTACAACATTATTTTTACAACTTTTATATTGTTTCCTTTGCAATTTCTATTTTCTTTTTCAGCAATTACTTAATTTTTCGCACAGTAGTTTCTACACCGGAAACTATTGTGTACCTTTCACTAGATCTAACCTTACGTTAGACCCTAGATTTTTATTCCTTCAATTTTATTTTCCTGTCCGATTGAAGAATTCAAGAACAAATCCAACCGGTCTGTGGTGGAGTGTTCAAGACTGCTATTTAATTACTCAGGTTCTTTAATTATAGTTTGAATTTATATATGCTTTGTTTTACTATTTATTTATGTTATCTGCCTGAGATGAAATTATTTATGCATGCTGATTATTTAGATCTGTTTAGTATGTCTGGCTAATTCATTTAGGTGTCGGTATGTAAAGTAAGCGGAATGAAGGAATCAAAACTAAGTTGGTTTAATTAAGTTTAAAATAAAATCACTCTTTTTACGGTCTCAACTTACAGGTTTAATAACAAGGTTTTTGTACGAAAGTAAAAGACATAAAGAAGTTAAAATCAATAGAACGAGAGTTTGAGTTTTTAACTGGACAGTGTAAGTTGGACATTAATTCTAGATCAGGGCGAGAGCAATTTTTAGAGTTAATTAAATTCTAATCTTTTCTAAAAAGTATTTTTAAAGGTTAAGTGTGAGGACGAGAGTTAAGCATTTGAATTTAATTATATAACCTAAGTCAACAGAGCGAGAGTTTGAGACAAGGGTGTTTAAACGATTAGTGTTTTCTTAAAAAGAGTTTCTACGGATTCTATTGTTTTCAAAAAGTGGTTTTTGACTTAACTAATAAGTGACAGCTACGTTAATATAAAATCATAGTTTATTCAACAGAGCGAGAGTTTGAGATAAGACTTTTAAACAATAGTGTCAACCGAAAAGATTTATTTTAAAACCAAGAAACCAACGAAGAATTGATTCCCTAATTACGACGAACTACATACCGATATCCGCTTAATTAATATTTAATTTAGATCTTATTTTTTAGTTTTAACTTTTCCCCAAACAATCAAAGTATCATCCGCCTTAGCTTTACGAAGTAACCTTAGAAAACGGTATATCGATTCATAAGTCCCTGTGGGATCGATATCTTTTAAAACTACGCGATAGAACTGTGCACTTGCAGTTTGTACCCCAAATTCGACTCATAAAGTCGCGACCAATGATCGAGCGTGCGATGCATTTAGGTATATTTTCGCTAACTTCAGGTACTATATGTGCATAAGGAAAAATGGATTCAAGCACTCCGACAAGAACCTAATCAACTTTAGAAGGCTATCGAACTCCTCAAAGGAATATGAGAGTAAGAAGGGTAAACATAAAGGTTCATGCTACAATTGTGGAAACGTCAGTCATTATTAGCCGAATTGTTTATTGATCTAGAAAGATGGAGAGAAAGGCTATCATAAGAAATCTAGCAAGTCTAGAAGAGCATATATTGCTTGGGAGAGTGAAAGTGATTCTTCAAGTGATGAAAGCTCAAGTTCAAGTGGAAAATTGGACAAAATTTGCTTCATGGCCAACAAAAATAAGAATAAGAATGTAAGTCTTTCTAAACTTGAATTTATTAATGAATTGTCTTATTCTCAATTACTAAAGGATTTTGAAAATCTACATAGAGAAGTCATAGACGCTTTTAAAAAGTTAGCTTCAAACAAAATAATCTTTTCACATTTAGAAGCTAAAGTTTTAGAAACCAAAAATAATATGGAAGCTCTTAAGCAATTTATGGTAGATTTTCAAAAAGATAAGAATGAGGATGAAGAACCTTCATGGTTCGGTTGCGAAACTTGTCACATTTGGCAAAATGAGGTAAATACTCTTAAAACTAAATTGGACAAGGCATTACAATCAAAGGTTACATTTGCTATTAATCCATCAAAGTTTAAACGGTCTTTGAATTATTCATATAAAAAGTATAAATATGTTCAAAAGGATTCAAATAGCAAAAGTACATCTCATCATAACTTATCTTGTCATTATTCTTGCAAGAAAGGTCACACTATTGAAAAATGCAGGTTTAAGAGACTTTTTGTTCCTAAAGGTGTTTTTTAATGGTTGCCCAAATGCAACCTTGATTTAACTCACTCTCAAGGATCCAATGAAATTTGGGTACCTATTACTCTTGTTTGATACTATAGGTCGAATGTCTTGGTTCTACGGAGAAAATGTGGTTTCTCGATAGTGGGTGCTCAAGATAAATGGC
Source organism: Lathyrus oleraceus (assembly GCF_024323335.1). Lineage (NCBI taxonomy): Eukaryota > Viridiplantae > Streptophyta > Magnoliopsida > Fabales > Fabaceae > Lathyrus > Lathyrus oleraceus. Next base: position 148,464,143 of record NC_066580.1, read on the forward strand.
GGGTGACATCTCTCTATTGATTGACTTTGTGCCAAAGAAGAATGGTTATGTTACCTATGGAGACAACAACAAGGGTGCAATAATTGGAAAAAGTAGTATAAGTAATCCCTTGTTTACTTCTATCTCCGATGTTATGTTAGTTGAAGGTCTTAAACAGAATCTTCTTAGCATTAGTCAATTATTCGACAATGGGTTTAAAGTAACTTTTACAAATACTTATTGCATGTTTGAACATAATGAAAAACAATAATGTATGTTTAATGGCTTGAGGTTTAATGACTACTATATGATTAACCTATATGACATATCCTTGATAGGAACTAAGTGTCTAGTGACCATGAGTGAAGACTCTTAATCATGGCATAGGCGCCTAGCTCATGTCAACTTTGATTTACTAAAAAAAGTGACTTCAAAAGATTTAGTAATCAGTAAACCAAAAATAAAATTTTCAAAAGACCATCTAAGTGATGCATGCCAAATGGGTAAGTAAACAAGAATCTCGTTTAAATCAAAAAACATTGTGTTAGGTTTGGTGTGTTAGTGATTGGCTACATTTTGAGAAAACAAAGATGTTGGGCAAAATGTCTTGCCTTGTTGGCACAACATCATAGCGAGCCCTATTTCAGTTTCTCTGAAGCTTTACGAAAACTTTTGAAGACTCTCTGAAGCTTTACGGAAACTTATGAAGACTCTTTAAAGATTTTTTTCACGTATTATATGGTCCAAGAAAAGTGTATTTTAGAAGCAAATGACATGTTGTGCTTTGCCTTATTTCTGAAGAAAAGTTGTCAAAACATTTTACGAAAACTTCTGATACGTGTTGTTTCTACAGAAGGTTATGCAGATATCAAAACATTTGCAGAAACTTCTGATATGTGTTATTTTTGTAGAAGGTTATGCAGATGTCAAAACATTTACAAAAACTTCTAGTATGTTTTGTTTCTGCAGAAGGTTATGCAGATGTCAAAACATTTATAGAAACTTCTGATATGATTGGATTCGATTATGCAAAAGATTGTGTAGATGTCGAAACATTTAAGGAAATATTAGATTTGGTTCTGCAGAAGATTGTGCGTAATGAATGTCAAAACATTTAAGGAAACATTAGATTTGATTATGGAGAATGGATGTGAAAATATTTAAGGAGACATCTGATTTGATTTGATTTGTTTTGATTTGCTGATATTTTAGCCCGGAGCCCATGCTTTTCTAGGGCTATTTAAAAGACGATTCTAAACCTAAGAAGAAAACAAAGTAGTGCTGGAAATTGTTGTTTTAGGGTTTAGTTGTTTTTGTTATTTGTGAGACATTCTAGTATCTCTTTGATACTTGAATTGGACTGAGTTTATTGGGTTGTAATTATGAATCATTCATGAGATTTTAAGCAAGAGTGTATTCTATTTCATCGGAAGTGTGTCTTCTGTTCTTTGATTGTTTTTCAGTTGTTATCACTATTGTGTGATTGAAGGGAAGTGAGAAGGGTCTCACATCTAGGAGAGTATTAGATAGAAATTCCACGGGTAATGATTAGGTGAGAAGTTTGTAAAACCAAAGGTTGTTTAGAACTTCAAACTAATACTATTATGGTGGATTTCCTTCCTAGCTTGGATGCCCATAAATGTAGGTAAAGTTGCACCGAACTGTGTTAACAATTATTTATGTTATTTACTTCTTGTTACTTACTTGAACATTGTTATTGTTTGTGTTGTGACAATGTCCCGCTCCTGGTGTCGTGATATCATATATGACATTTGGGATCTGCATACCAGAACTTCAATTGGCATCAGAACAGGCACCCTATTATGTTTTGGGTGAGCTCTAGGGAGATATTTTCTAGTACTATGAGCAAGGAAGGAGAATTTGTCCACATACCACCTATTCTGGATGGCACCAACTATGATTACTGGAAAACGCATATGATGGATTTTCTAAAATCTATGGATAGCAGAACCTGGAAAGCAGTTATCAAAGGTTGGGAACATCCTGTGGTGCAAGACAAATATGGGAAGAACACAACTAATTTGAAGCCTAAAGAGGACTAGTCAAAGGAAGAAGACGAACTTGATCTTGGAAACTCCAAAGCTTTGAATGCCTTGTTCAATGGAGTTGACAAACATATATTTAGGTTAATAAATACTTGTAATGTGACCAAATATGCATGGGAAATCCTTAGAGCCACTCATGAAGGCACATCAAAAGTAAAAATGTCAAGACTTCAACTTCTCACCATCGAATTTGAGAATCTCAGGATGAAAGATGATGAGTGTATTCATGATTTTCACATGAATATTCTTGATATTACCAATTCATCTAATGCCTTGGGAGAGAATATGTCAGAAGAGGAGCTTGTTAGAAAAATTATCAGGTCGTTGCCTAAGAAGCTTGACATGAAGGTCACAACTATTTAAGAAGCCCAAGACATTTGCAACATGAGAGTGGATGAGCTTATTGGGTCACTTCAAACTTTTGAATTGGCTATCAGTGATAGATATGAAAAGAAGAACAAGAGTATAACTTTTATCTCAAATACTGAGGATGAAGAGGATCAATGTGACTTGGAGACTGATGAAGGAATTTATAATGTCGTTTTGCTTCTTGGGAGGCAATTCCGTAAGGTGTTGAAGAAAATGGATAGAAAATCAAGACCTGATGTCAAGAACATGTCATTTGACATCAGTAAGAACAATGATTCTCAGAGAAAAGTAGGAACAAAATAAAATCCCAATCAAGGAAAAGGTATTTAGTATCATGGATGTGAGGGTTTTTGTCACACTAGATCATAATGTCCCACGTATCTCAAGAAACAAAAGAAAGGCATGTCTGTTTCTTGGTTTGATAATTCTGAAGGTGAAACTGATGATAAAACTGCTAAGCATGTTAAAACTTTCACTGGTAGATATGAATATGATGAAGATTCTTGTGATGATGATGTCTCTTATTGAGAATTGACTGCTTCCTATAAAGAGCTTTGTGTCAAAAGTGAAGAGGTGTGTAAGACAAAAGAAGAGCAGAAGAGAATCATAACTCAAATACAGGTTGGAAAAGAGAAACTTTTATCTACTATCACTGATGTTGAAAACATCAAAATGAGTCTTCTAAACTTGAAAACATGACCAAATCCATAAGAATGTTGAACAATGAGTCTATTATGCTAGATAAAATTCTTCAAGTTGGAAAATGGGCTGAAAACTTAAAAGGTATATGTTTTAATTACTAATATCAAAATAAACAAGGATAAACCCCTGTGACAAAATTTATTCCTCCATAAAGGAAGTATGAGCCCATGATGTCCGACCAAATGTTACAACATCCTGCCAGACATCAGGAAACTCAAACTAAAGTCAAGTTTTTACCTTGGAAATGTCATTACTATGGTAAATATGGACATATAAAGCCTTTCTGCTACAAACTATATGGTTATCTAAAACATCCAACATATCCTAGGTATAATCATGTAATGATTAAAACTAGAAAGGAGTGGAAACCTAAGGTTATTGTCTCTAGTCTTACAACCCATACTTCTCTTAGAGCTTCATCTAGACAAGATTGGTACTTTGATAGTGGTTGTTCAAGACACATGACAAGGGTCAAGAAGTATTTGGTGGACATTAATTATTATTCCTCTAGTTTTGTCACATTTGGTGATGGAGCTAAAGGTGAAATCAAGGTTATAGGAAATATAGGTTACGATGGTCTTCCTATATTAGATGATGTTCTGCTTGTGAAAGGACTGATTGCAAATCTCATCAGCATTAGTCAGTTATGTGATCAAGGTTTAAATGTCAATTTCACCAAGTCAGAATGTTTAGTTACAAATGAGAAGAATGATGTTCTGATGAGAGAAATTAGGTCTAAAGATAATTGCTATTTATGGATACCACAAGAAACTACTTGTTCTTCCACATGCCTAATATCCAAAGAAGATGAAGTCAAGTTGTGGCACCAGAAGCTTGGACATCTGAATCTCAAAGGGATATCTCTTGGTTACTCTACAAACAACATAACTTGCAGGGTATTTATCTTCAGAACCAAGGGCATGATAATGTTGTGGTTAATGATTCAATTATTGTAAAAGGGACTGATGTCGATGAAGATGTTGGAACATCATCTCAGTAGATTGATGCTTAAAAAAATGTGGAAGACACTGAGTCGAATATTGAGCCAACAAGGGCTGAATCAGGTAACCCTCAAGCCAACAAAGGTCCTTCTATCAGAATTTAAAAATATCATCTAAAGGAACTCATTATTGGAAATATTAATGAAGGGGTCACCACTAGATCTAGAGAAGTGATATCCAATGCTTGTTTTGTCTCAAAGTCTGAACCTAAAAATGTGAAGAAGGCCTTGACTGATGAATTCTGGATTAATGCTAATGAGAGAAAAAATACTTTTGTAGGATGCTTCTTTTTGGAAAATAATCTTATATCTTGGTTCAACAATAAGCAAAATTGTGTGTCCCTGTTTACTACTGGAGCTGAGTATATTGCAGCAGGAAGCAACTGCTCTCAATTGATTTGGATGAAACAAATACTAAAGGAATATAATGTCAAGCGAGATGTCACGACATTATATTATGACTTTGAGTATGATGTCAAACAGATCGTCCAAGACATCATGCCTCTAAAGAAAGTTGTTGGGAAAAAGGTCCCTGTTAATATGCTTGAAGTTCACATTGACAACATCTTTTTTCACTCTGTTGAAAATTTTGTAAAATGGAAGTTTGTGTACAAAAGGAGGTTGCATTTGGAAAAAGAACTTGGGAAGGATGCCCTTGAATGTAAGGAGGTAGTAAGTCTTATTGAGAATGCAAGATTAATGAAAAGTGTTGTTGGGTTTGGTAAGTGTTATGAAATGCTAGTAAAGGAGTTCATTATGATCATTACTATGGATTGTGACAATAAGAAGAGTAAGGAGTACAAAAAAGTGTATGTGAGAGGTAGATGTGTGGATTTTTATCCTGAGGTGATTAATAGGTTTATGGGAAGGTGTGAGGATGAGTAGGCTGAAATAAAAGTACCTGATAACACTATTTACAAAGAAATCACTGTCAAACAGGTGTCACAATGGCCAAGAAAGGGCAAGCTATCAGCTAGCAAGTTGAGTGTGGCATATGATGTGCTTCCTAGGATAGGAGCTGCAAATTGGATTCATTTACATTGTTGGAACCAAAACCAAGTTTGACTTTGGGTCTTATATCTTTGAGAAAACTCTGAAGCATGCTAGTAGTTTTGCTGTGAAAATGCCTATTGTTTTTACCTCTCTAATTTGTGGAATAATTATGAGTCAGCACCCTGGGATCTTGACCATTTCTGATGTAACAAGTAAGAGGGAATCTCCTTTATCCTTGCATTATAGGTTGTTTGCAGGGACACATGTCCTAAACATTGTCATGACATCTGGTAAGGAAACTGCTAGCTCAACCTCAAAGGATGGAATAATTGTTGATGCTGCTACTAATGAAGAAACAAATGCTAGTTCTGACATCTAATATGGTTTGATTATTGCTTCGGTATTTGTGTTTGTGGGCCATGCCCTGCATATTTGAGCGCTTTTAGTGCTTATGGTCTGTAACATAATATTTTGCATGCTCTGCTACATATATTTCAGTTTTTCTCCACTACTTCTGTGGTTGTTTGTCATTTTTTTGGCTAAAAACGGGAGTAGTGGTGTGGTGTGGTTATTTGGTATTTTTCCTTTTTCCCCTTGAGGGGGAGTACTAATGGAGGGGGAGTAGTGCTTGCCTCTATTATGGTGTTTAGGGTGAGCATGATGTTTTGATGTTGTCATGATTGTGATATGCTTTAGGAGGAGCATGATATTTTGATGTTGTCATGACTATGAGATGCTTGATGTCATACTTGATATCTTGACATCCTGTTTGGGAGAATTCATTTTTCTCTACAAAAAGTTTGTGTTATGAGAGTTTATTTCTCCGTGAGGTTGGTTTTATCTTATTCTGCTGCGTATGCCTCTGTTGTATCTTAAAGAAGTTCTTGTATGTTTATTGGTGTTTACACGATATGTTTTACAAAGGTTGTTTTAGCCAAAATTTTCCAAAGAGGAAGATTGTTAGGTCTGGTGTGTTAGTGATTGGCTGCATTTTGGGAAAACAAAGATATTGGGTAAGATGTCTTAACTTGTTGGCACAACATCGTAGCGAGCTCTGTTTTAGTTTCTCTAAAGCTTTACGGAAACTTCTGAAGACTCTCTGAAGATTTTTTTTCACGTATTGTGTGGTCTAAGAAACATGTATTTTAGAATCAAAGCACAGGTTGTGCTTTGCCTTGCTTCTGAAGAAAAGTTGTCAAAACATTTTACGAAAACTTCTGATATGTGTTGTTTCTGCAAAAGGTTATACATATGTCAAAACATTTGCATAAACTTATGATATGTGTTGTTTCTACAGAAGGTTATACAGATATCAAAACATTTGCAGAAACTTCTGATATGTGTTGTTTCTGCAGAAGGTTATGCATATGTCAAAACATTTACAGAAACTTATGGTATGTTTTGTTTATGCAGAAGGTGATGCAAAAACATTTACAGAAACTTCTGATATGATTGGATTTGATTATGCAGAAGATTGTGAAGATTTTGGAACATTTATGGAAATATTAGATTTGATTCTACAGAAGATTGTGCATAATGGATGTCAAAACATTTAAGGAAATATTAGATTTGTTTCTGCAGAATGAATGTCAAAACATTTAAGGAGAAATCAAATTTAATTTAATTTGATTTGTTTTGATATGCTGAGTTTTTAGCCCGAAGCCCATGCTTTTATGGGGCTATTTAAAGGACGATTCTAAACCTAAGAAGAAAATAAATTAGTGTTGGAAATTGTCGTTGTTAGGGTTTAGTTGTTTTTATTATTTGTGAGTCATTCTAGTATCTCTTTGATACTTGAATTGGACTGAGTTTATTAAGTTGTAATTGTGAATTACTCATTAGCTTTTAATCAAGAGTGTATTATGTTTCATTAGAAGTATGTCTTATGTTCTTTGATTGTTATTAAGTTGTTATTAGTGTTGTGTGATTGAAGGAAAGCGAGAAGGGTCTCATATATAGGAGAGTCTTAGATAGAAATTCCACGGGTAGTGATTAGGTGAGAAGTTTGTAAAACCAGAGGTTATTTAGAACTTCAAACTAATACTGTTATAATGGATTTCCTTTCTGGCTTGGATGCCCCCAAATGTAGGTGAAGTTGCACCAAACTGGGTCAACAATTATCTATGTTATTTACTTCCTGTTACTTACTTGAACATTATTATTGTTTGTGTTGTGAAAATGTCTTGATCCTGGTGTCGTGACATCATATACGACATCTGGGATCTGCATACCAGAATTTCACATTGTTTCAACTTCGATACCTCTTGAGCTTCTCCATATGGATCTCTTTGGTCCCTCAAGGACAAAGAGAATATGTGGTAATTACTATGGTTTTGTGATAGTAGACGATTACTCGAGATTTTGTCGGGTCATCTTTTTGCATAGTAAAGATGAGACTTTTTCAACTTTCACACAATTTGCAAGGTTATCCCAAAATAAGATGAATTTAAAAATAGTTACTATCTGAAGCGATCATGGGGGTGAATTTGAACCACCTCTTTGAGAATTATTATGATAAACATGACATTGGGCATAATTTATCCGATCCAAGAACTCCACAATAAAACAGTATTGTGGAGCACAAAAATCGTGTTTTAGAAGAGTTGGCTAGAACTATGCTCAATGAGAGCAATCTATCTAAGTATTCTGAGCCAATGCCAGTAGCACGACATGTTATGTCTTAAATAAGATACTAATACATCCTATTTTAGACAAAACTATTTACGCAAATGCTTTGTTTTAAATCAAGGAAAGGAAATCTTAGAAAGTTTGATGCGAAAGAGGATGAAGGTATCTTCCTTGGATACTCTCGATCTAGCAAAAATTATAGGGTTTATAACAAAAGATTATGTATTGTCGAAGAGTCGGTACATGTCACTTTTGATGAATCTTATCCGAGAAATGTCGAAAAAGGTGTTACTTTTCATGATGTAGGTGTATCTTTACAAGACATACTCAAAGAAACCGAAGAAGGAATTGATCAGCCTAAAGTGGTGGAACTTGAGAAAGAAGAAGATAACAATTATGGAAAGGAAAAGGTTGAAAGTCCAATTGTAGTGGATGATCTACCTTTGGCTTGGAAGACCTACAAGGATAATCTAATTTATAACATACTTGGATACATCACCAAAATCTTGGCAACACGCACCAAGATAAGTAATTTTTGTTATCACTTTGCATTCGTTTCACAAGTTGAACCTAAAAATGCAAAAGATGCTTTACTTGACGAGCGTTGGCTTATGGCCTTGCAAGATGAATTAAACCAGTTTAAAAGAAATGATATAACCTTGTCCCTCATCCGCGAGATCATCGAGTTATTGGCACTAAGTGAGTTTTTATACATAAACTCTACGAAACGGAGTGATAACTAGGAATAGAGCCCGACTAGTGGCTCAAGGTTATAACCAAGAGGAGGGCATTGGTTATGATGAAACTTATGCTTCAGTTACTCGCCAAGAGGTTACATGCCTTTTACTAGCTTATGCTTGCTCTAAAGATTTCAAGTTATTTCAAATGGACGTGAAAAGTGCTTTCCTTAATGGATATATTAGTGAGGAAGTTTATGTTTCACAACCTCCCGGTTTTAAAAATCATGAGTATCCTAATCATGTTTATAAAATAAAACGAGATTTGTATGGTCTCAAACAAGCCCCTAGGGCTTGGTATAAGTGACTTAGTAAGTTCTTAATTGATCAAGGATATTCTAGAAGGAAGGTAGATACTACACTTTTCATTAAACATCAAGGAAAACATACTCTTCTAGTTCAATTTTATGTTGATGATATCATATTTGGTTCCATTAACATGTAATTAGTCAAGGAGTTTTCTAAGCTAATGCATGGTGAGTTTGAGATAAGTCTCATAGGGGAGTTGAATTACTTTCCCGGTCTTCAAATCAAGCAACTCAACAAAGGGATGTTTGTGTGTCAAAAAAAATATTGCAATGAATTGCTAAAGAAATTTAGTATGGAAGATGCAAAATTACTTGACACTCCAATGCCCATAAATGGAAACTTGTAAGAATATTGAAAAGGTAAGGATGTTGATGTCAATAAGTATAGAAGTATGATTGGATCTCTTATATATCTTACTGCATCTAGGCCGGACATTATAGTTTAGAGAATTAATCATTAATTTTAAGATAGTTTTCAATTAAGAATTTAGGACAATTTCCAATTAGATTCACATTAGATTTTTGGTTAACTTTTAATTGTTTAGTTAACTTTAGGTTAATTTTAGAAAAAAAATGCATGATTAACATCTTAATATTTTTAGGATTCTAGATATAATAACAATCTATGTGCTTGATTCGTATCCCCGATTGGTTGATCGATCAAAATCAGTTTTGATCAAATAATCACTTGACATCTGTCTAATTTCCCATATCCAATAAAATGATCAAAAGCCTCTTGATCACTTGATAAGACTAATCCTCTGCACTGACATGTAAATGGATCTCACACTCAAGACATTGAAGACAAAAGGGACAACAAGCACAACAAAAAGAATCTTCTTCAAAAACTTGTCAATTACCATTCGAATTGTGCGATACGAGCCTTAAGGAGTGGAGAAGAACGAAAGGGATTATTCTTATCCTTATTTTGAGTATCTTTGAATACGAAGCGTAGGCCTCAGTTATTCAAAGTATTCTCCTTCACTAATAGACTTTAGTGCAATTCAAATCGAATAACTATCAAGTCTTCTTCCTCACATCCCACACCATTCCACAAAACAACAGTGCAACAAATCTTCACCCATTTTCTTCCCCTTGTTTACTTAAGACTAAAATAATTTTTGTAAATACAATAAAAAAACACTTAAAAATACGATACGAATTGCACGCCATGAGCCTTAAGTAGTGGAGAAGGGTGAAAGGGATTATTCGTATCCTTGTTTTGAGTACCTTTGAATACGGGACGTAGGCCCCAGTTATTCAAAGTGTTCGTCTCTATTCATAGACTTTAGTACAATTTAAATCAAGACAATATTTTCAAAGCTAAAATCAATCTTAACCCATCAAACTAATTTTTTGCCTTACGAAATTCAAAACCTTTTCATAAAATACATGTCACCTTCGTTCTATCGCAACACGAACACCATTTAAGTCTCCCATGCGCGAGCATACAAGCAACATTTAACTGCTAAAATGCGAATGTTAACATCGTTCAATAAAAACATCCAACACATTTGTATTTTCTACCACGAACTACAAAACTCTAATTTCCTTATTGCACTATGAGGAAACATATGCACGAGGGTCTGAATCTTTGACGGTCACATTAATTAAAAACTTATTTTTCCCCTTTAATAAATCGCAAATAACCTTTAGATAATAACACCCATTTATGAAAAGAACAATCAAAATGGTTCCCGTTGAGTACAACAGATGTGAGGAATGCTAATATCTTTCCCTTGCATAATCGACTTCCTTACCCTTTTCTCTTCCCTTTGGGTTTTATCAATATTTTCCCTTTCCTTTGGAATAAATAAAGTTAGGTGGAGACTCTGTTGTATCTTTGAGCGTGCGATACGCTTAGGTATTTTTTCGCGGAGTGACACATATTAGCTAGTACAATGACTTTCATCACATCCAATGAGCAAAAAGGGTTCATCCAAGACATGAATATCAAAGATAGTATCTGCCTTGCTTTAGAGGCTATGAACTTGCTTGACATAAAATCTACTGGTGGGAACTTAGCCATTAAGATGGATATTTCAAAGGATTTTGATACTTTAGATTTGAGCTTTCTTCTTAAAGTGCTTCCTAAGTTTGGCTTCAATCCTAAGTTCTGTTCTTGGATCTCCACTATTCATAATTCAGCTCATTTGTCTGTAACAATCAATGGCACAACTCATGAATTCTTCAAATGTAATAGAGCGGTGAGGTAGGGTGACCTTCTCTCTCCTATTTTATTTTTGTTTGCATGAAAATGTCCTTAGTATAAGTCTTTCTTTGCTTGTACAAGAAAAGAAAGGTTGACCTTATGGTCGGAGCAAGACAAGTTAAAGTTCTTTCATATACTTTGTATGCTGATGATACTTTCATATTCTACAAAGGAAAATTCTCTAATATTACAACTCTCAATTATGTCTTCTCGAGAGATTTCGCTAATTTTGGTCAAATCTTTAGTCAATTAAAATCCACCATTTACTATGGTTCAATGTCAGATGTTAGACTTGATGTTTTTGTGGCTAGAACTCGTTTTTCTAAAGGTAATTTCCCTATTAATTACTTAGGTGTGACTATTTTCAAAGGCAGGGCGAAAGCGCATCACTTACATCCTATTGCTAATAAAATCCTAGCCAAGATCTATGCTTGGAAAGATTATCTTCTCTCAATTGCAGATAGGGGTTGCCTAGTTAAATCTGTGATATAAAGTATGCTCATTCACTATATTTTTGTTTATGCCTGGCCTAATGCTACTCTCAAAAGGATTGAAACAACTATTAGGAATTTCATTTGGAACAGTGATGTAAAAGAAGGAAGTTAATTACTATTTCTTGGAAATTCCTTTGCAAGGCTATTCCTCATGGAGGTCTTGGTATCAGGTCACTCATCTGCTTAAATGAAGCCAATAACCTTAAACTAGTGGGAAGCCTTGGGCTAATCTGTTGAGAGCTAGAGTGAAGATATCCTTTGGCTTTATTAGGTATCACATCTTTTCTTCTCTTTAGTCCACTTTTAAATATGAGTTGTTAGTGATCTCCGCTAATTCAATTTAGCTTCCTAGTAATGGTTCTTCCATCTCTTTTTGGAAAGACAGCCGGTGTGGTGATCCAGTTTTATCAATGTTTGATCCTGATTTACTTTCTTCTCAAGGTATGTCGATCCATGCTGAGGTGGAAGAGTTTATTGGTGATAATGTCTGGATTATACCTCCTTATTGGCATGATCTTTTCCCCGAGGTTTGCCTTAAGTTGTCTACCATCAAGCCTCCTTTTGGTATGCTTGATGATCATTTGGTAGGGAAAGATTCTATCTCAGGCGACTTGATTCTAAAAGATACTTATCTTTTCAAGGCTCATGCATCTTTGTCTCTTAATTGGGCAAATGTTATTTGGTCTATTGATATTCCTCCTTCTAAATCTCTTTTGGTTTGGAGACTAATGAATACTAATGATCATAATGATGATGATATGCTCAAACTCAGAGGTAGTTCTTTGGCATCTATGTGTTCCCTCTGTGAGTCAAACTCTAAATCTACTTTTCATATTTTTTTGATTATCTGTTTGCTAAAAAGTTATGGTGCTGGCTCAATTCACTCCTTCAAACCCCTATCTATTTTACTTCTTTGGATGTTTTATGGTTGCTGGGTGATATAAGCAGTTCCAAGCATGATAGTCTAATATTCACATAAACTCTCATTTATCTCATCAATGCCATTTTGTTTGCTAGAAATTGTGTCAGGTTCAAAAATAGAAGAGTGTATATGGAGCTAATTATTGTATAAGTCAGGTCTCAAATCAGCATCACTGAAAAAAAGATCAAGACTTTCTTCTTCAAACTCAAATTTTGAATTTGCATTCAGGTCTGCTTTTAACATTCCCTTTCATCTCATTAAAGCTCCACAAATTAGAAGGTCATCTGGACTCCTCCAAATTCAAATTGGGTGAAAGGAAATTGTGATGGAGCTTACATTCATAACTCTAACAAAACTGTATATGACGACCTTTTCAAAGACCATAAAGATGATTTAATTGTTGGGTTTTATGAGCTTTTACCTTGGTCTTCCTTCTTTATTGTTGAATTTTCTACGTCCTTAAGACTATTAAAATTGCCACTTCTTACCGTTGGTAAAATCTATGGTTGAAATCAAATTCCCTTTTGGTGGTCAAATCTTTTGGGGTCGCTACTCTTATTCCTTGACAATTTAAACTAGAGGAAATTAGTTGTGCGGACTGTTTTGCCTCACATCTAATTCTCTCCGCCTAATTTATTCTATTCTCATTAACATTAGATCTGACTTTGTAAAGAATAAACTTGAATTATATATTTATAATTTTTTTTGAACTTTTTTTTAATCTTTTTTTTTTTTCAATATGTAACTATTTTTGTTTAAAAATTGTAAAACAATATTAATTGTCAAAGAATTTCTTACAACTATAATAATAAAAATCGTACATTAATATATATGAGTGATTAACCGTATAAATAATATATATATCGACTGTATCAAAATTAATCAAATTTTATTATTTTTTAATAATATATCCAATTAACTACTTCCAACGACTACCATTAATATAAATGTATTTTAGTCTCCCTTAATTATTATTTTTTATCTATATTATTTCATTCTAAAAATGATACTGTAATTTTTTTATAAGACAATGAATTATTTTTATAAAATCTGTAATTTGTTTAAATTTAAACAAAACTTAAACTAAAAAAAAATGATATAACTATTACTAATATTTAATTTAATAAAAAGAAATAAGAAAGCGACAGGTTGAGAAAGAACGTTGCAGTTGGATCCGATAGTTAATCCAAAATCGATGGAAACACTGACACCTTAGACAACCCGACCCGATCTCAACACATTCCGCATTTGGATCACAATTTACCCGAAATTTACCCGCATTTAGTTTTGTCCTATATCTCTCTATGTCCCACCCACAAGTCCACAGTGTCCGTAAGTGGATTACTTTCTATAAATACTCGGTCCCATTCTTCTTCCCTCCTTGCTAATTTCCATTTTGTTAGTTCGGTTTAGGTGGAGAGAGAGAGAGAGTGTGTTGAGATTTTTTCTTTCATTTTTCTTATCAATTTCTCTTTATTTGTTAGGTGTTTTTTCTCTTTCCTCATTTTTGTAGGTATATTGTGGAAGAAGACTTTGTAGCTTGACTTTGTTCAAAAGCATGTGAGTTCATTTTCTCCCTTTTCATTAATTTGTTATGTACAATTCTATTTTTATTTTCATAATTTTCTGAATACAGTTTTTTTTAATGAAAATAATTAATTATTTTCATAATTTGTGTTAATTATGTTGTTTTGTTGTTAATCATCATAATTTGGCACTGGTTTAGATCTGCCCCATGTGGATATTTAGGGTTTGTCTTATTAGCATGAGAGGGACATGATGGTAATTAGAATACGCAGATATTTTATATGTCATTTTGTGATTAGATATTGTTGAGAATCCATTTAGGTTTCTCTCATTTGATATAATATTGTTTATTTAGGTTAGGTTTTCCCTTTTTCATCTATGGTTTGAGATCTAAATTTATGGAAGCAATTTTCTCTTTTAAGTTTAACCTATAATCAATTTTTAAATGGAATAATTAGTTGTAGATAAGTATGTAATTAGTTTATTGTTAGAAGGAAATTAAAGTGAAATTAGTGTATGAGTTAAGTAATTAGACACAAGCGGGTCAGTTTCTGTTGAGTTTGACTGAATTCTATGTTGTTGTGGTGGGCCCTGCAGACGATTCAGGGAAGGCCGTAAAGTTGGAGTGAAATTAGATTGAAATCTTAGAAGTTTCTCTCTTTGGATTTGAAGAAATGGAGGTATATGGAAATTCTATGGTTGCCGCTCCTTCAAATGTTATTTATCTGTCAAGTATTTTGGGCCATGATGGTCCGAGTTCTGTTCACAAATGCGACTGGAAATGCCAGAACGAACGTGTTTGCGGAAACATGTTTCGCTGCAAGCTCACAGGGCTGACACACATCTGTGATAAAAACTGTAACCAGAGAATTCTGTATGATAACCATAGCTCCCTTTGCCTAGCAAGTCGTCAGATTTTCCCCCTGACTCCAACAGAAGAACAGGCAGTGAGAGGCGTTCGAAGGAAGCTCGACGCGGCAGAGAGTTCGCCTGTTGATAACATCGGTTGTAAGCGTAGGCGGGATGCACAGTTCCATCCTTCTCCATTTGAGAGATCTTTCTCTGCTGTCAGTCCTATCTGCAGCCAAGTTGGAGACGGCATGGATACAAATTAGATATCGAGATTCATATAACTGAAGGAGATCTTTATCGTTTTTCCGTTTTTTTTTACTTCATTACTGATGAGTATCCATAACTGAACTTGAACACTTATGAATCGCCGATTGGTGGACATGATGTGTCCCCATTCGCCGTAGGTCGTCTTTATGTTTCTAGTAATAATGTAATGCAGTATTTTAAGTAGCTTGACTGTTGAATGGAGATTTGAGCAGGCTGTGTGTAAACAGTTATGAGACTTGAATTGAAATCCGTTTCTTGCTAACTTACCGAGAATCTGACTCTTATAGCTTACCACAGGATATGTTCCGGCATTCTATGATGCTTTAATTTATATGGACCTGGTTGATGTAATTATTAGCAATGTTTCTCATTTTCATGTATCTGTAATCATGAAGCGTCCATATTCTAGTATTAGAGTGGCACACTTGTGTATTCTTCCACTTTTGTTTACTATGGTTCTGTTAAAACAGAAAAAAGTATCGATCTTGTTCCTGCTGGTAGCTCAGGTTTTATCCAGTTCTTCATATGCAAGTTTTTGGATTCTTATGACGGCTGGTTTACTAACTTTTCCTCTGTTACAGGCTCAAGGGAGATGATACTAGTTTTCATTCAAACTTGTTTTGAATTGAATTTCTGTTATTTTTTATGGTTAAAATTGATTGACAAATGGCTGTGTGAGTTGAATGTAAATTGTGCAGGTTTTGAAGCATATGTGCTAGGAAGGTGCCTTCAAAATATTTGTGTTGCAATATTGAATGATTTCTTATGATTGATTTTCTCTGTCATAATGACATGAAATACTGATAAAATTTCATTTTCTTGATGTAGGTACATCCATTGCAAGTTTAGCTCGTGTCTCTCTGTCTTGGCCAAAGTTTGGAGAATGGAGCTGTGAAGAGTTAATAGGATATTTTGACGCTACAAGATGTCAAAAGAATTGAGGCAGGAGCAGTTATGACACTATATCGAAGGCTGATAAAGTAGGTGGCGCTGATCTTAGATATTCATTCTCATTGAATTTCAGACTGCATTGTGTTTGATTTCTCCATTATATATGATCTATTTCTTGTAGAATGTGAGGTGAAATTGAGCGAATAAAGGGTTGTCCTCACCAAGAAATCTATCATCACTGTCACCAAAAATATCTGCATAATGTGTTCAAGGATTGAAAGTAGAGTTTCCTTTGAGGATGTGCAGATGGGCTAGATAGCATGACCTCAAATTTATCATAGGGTCTCATAATAGATTTGTTAGAGTTAAACCATGATTAAATAGGGTTGATAATCATGGTTAACCTATACAGGATCTTCAAAAATTTCAGAAAACCCTGATTGAAAGTAATAGCCTGTTTTTGAATTGAAGGATTGAATGTAACTTATCTGAATTGCCTTGTTCATGGCATCAGCTGAATTTCTTACTTCTGTTTCATTCTTAGCATATTTGTGAAGCTAGAAGATCGTTCATTTTTTTTCCTTCCAATTTTGATGTCTCTATTTCATACCTTGTTTCTTGTAAGTATCCAATCAATGAAATTCTTTTCATGTAAATGCAGCTATCCTAATGGTGGATGTTCTGATTTGCTTTTACTTTTAATGTCATTTTCCTTTGCCAAAAAAATGATATAAAACTAGGCAAGTTTAATTAAAATGTGCCAAGAAGTTTCAAATTTCTTTTATTATTAGTATTACTACATGTGGTTGTTAAAGCTAAAAAATTGAATTCAAAATTCTACCAGCTTTGTTCCAGAAGTTTGTGAGGTGGGGCTAGTCTCCCAACGGGTAGACTTGATAATAATTGAGGACATATTCAAATTTTCTATTGAAAAGTTATTCTTTAGTACCTCTCATAATTAAAGTTCAATAGTTCGAATATGTCAATGTTTTTAAGTCACTACTAATATTAATTGTGTGTGTGAAAAATCACCGTGAAACATAGCTTTTCAAAATATAATGCATATAATGCATACATAACAAGTTTCCATATACCTAGTCAATATTTTTCTCTCTGAGGAATAATAGGTCACTTCTTTATAGGATAATCCTATGCAACTTGCCATCTTTTTGCAATCTCGAATCCCCTTTTCTTTACTAGATTCTTTGTCATAGATTTTCTTTCATAGAGATTTCCTTATTTTGTAGATTTTCATTTTTCCAATGAAATAGAAAAGGCAAAGAATTGCTTCTAAGTTAGGCTATCTATTATCCAGTATCCACAATAAAAAGAAATACTAAACCTATAAAGCTAGTCTTGCGGCTAAGAATTTCATCAAAGCAAAGTAACGTTTTGGTTTTTTTAATACCAAAGAAACTCATAATTCATCATCATAGCATATCACACCAACACTTTATATTACAAATATGAGAAACATTACAAGTCTATTATTTCCACCTCCTCTATTGTCAATATTTTCTATTTTTATAACCATAAAATAACAAACAGCTATAATCATTGATAATGCCAATAGTTGTTGTACCTTGGAAACTCCTAACTTTCTTTTTTGTTCTTTTCACTTTGTTATCTTGCACTTTCTCTAACATATTCACCATAACAAACAATTGTCCTTATACTATATGGCCCGGCACACTTGCCGGCGCAGGAACACCGCCGCTACCAACGACCGGATTCCAGCTTGACTCAGGTCAAGCTGTGAAACTAACTAGTGTTCCTGGTTGGTCAGGTCGGATATGGGCGAGGACTGGTTGCACATTTGATGCAACAGGAATCGGGAAATGTCAAACTGGTGATTGCGGTGGAAGGCTTGAATGTGATGGGAATGGTGCAGCTCCACCTACTTCACTCTTTGAGATTACACTTGGGCTAGGTAACCAACAAGATTACTATGATGTTAGCATGGTTGATGGCTACAATTTGCCTTTGCTTGTTCTACCAAGAGGTGTATATGGTAATAGTGCCTGTAATTCTACAGGTTGTGTAACTGATCTTAACAGAGGTATGAGTTCTAAATTAACGATACCAACGCGACACTGATACTTGTAATTACGTTCAATTTATTCATGTTTTCAAATTATTATTGATGTCGACGTGTTAGTGTCGTGTTTGTGTCTGGGCTTCAGGTGACTGATACGCTTTTTTGATTAAAAAATCCCAAATTTTTATAGGTTGTCCAAAAGAACTTCAAGTGGTTGGTGGTGATGGATACCAAGGTAGTGTAATTGGTTGTAAGAGTGCCTGTGAAGCATTTGGATCAGATCAGTACTGCTGCAGTGGACAATTTGCTAATCCAACAATATGCCAACCTTCCTATTATTCCACAATTTTCAAGAAGGCTTGTCCAAGAGCTTATAGCTATGCATTTGATGATGGAAGCAGCACTTTCACTTGCAAAGCTTATGAATATGACATTGTGTTCTGTCCTACTAGCAACAAGTATATGTTTATTTTCTCCCTCAGATATTATCGCGACTTTTCCATTTTCTTTCAATTTATTGTGCGACGTGCGTCAGATACTTGCAAACAAAAATCTATGAAGCACAAACACTCCTAAGATTAGACGTGTCCCCGTTTTTCAACACACGTAAACTCATCTATGGTTATAATGGTTATAATGGGCGTCTTTTCTAACATGATTCTAACTCTCTTTCAACATTTTGAATTGCAACAGGATTAACAAACCAAATGGTGCATTTCCTCCTCCACCACCGCCATCAATTGGATTTCCTTACGAGAAGGTTCAGCAAGACAGTTCTTCTTCAAGTATTATCATCTTGCCCTTTCGAGAAACAGTGTTTCTACTAGTTATCACAATCTCGATGTTTATAGAGAAGACTTTGCCACGGATTTGAAGTATTGCTAGTAGAGAATCACACATGTTTTTCTTGGAAAGTTAGGTAGAAACATGGAAAATGATATGCAGTGAAAATGAATCACATGAAGAATCAAAGGAAGGAGAATGCAGATATTACTCATTCAGAACTCTAAGATGGAAGATGATGAAAAACCAAAACCAGAGAGTCTATTAAACAACAGCTAGTCATAGTTTCAAGTTAGGCTTGTAAATCTCCAATAAAAAAAACTTTGGAATAAATTAAGAAAATAGTAAGTTATTTGCAATATAACCAGGATTAGAGAAACTCAAATTAGTCATTCTGTCAAATGTTATATAGCCAAATTAATACTTGTGTATAAACTATTTCAATAACAAAAAGATGAAATAAAGTCAAACTATTTCATGTAAGGTACGAGTTGTTCTCCTAAGTTATCATAGGGATTGAGAATTTATGAAAATAAATTTAAAATAATTTAGGTCATAAGTTGTTTCTACCAGCTCTTCTAAAGAGATTCAAAACTATTTATATTTATGATAGTAGATAAACTCAAATAAGACAATCTAAATATGCTATTAAGTTATTTTTGGTATAAGTTAACTTCTGAAGAGGTCAACATTTGAAGGAGTCAGCCTCTGAAGACAAAGCGCAAGGATCAAGGTGACTCTGATGGATCCCTATCAACCTCTGAGTCTACTATGTCATGTGAAGACCGAAGATCTATTTTCTCCATAAGGTCTGTTAGGATGCAACTGCTAATTTCTTTTGTAGTAAAGGATTTTCAAACTACCTTGATAATTTGGTGAAACATCCCAAATATCTCTTTTGAAGCTTCTTAAAGGACTCAACTATGTTGCATCTTCAACGTCTATTTTTATTCTCTATTTAAGGATCTAAAGACTTGAAGAAAAATATATCAATTGACACTCAAAGAGAAGATACTCTGTAAAAGCAAAAGTACAAGTTGAACTTAGAATTTCTTAGTCTTGTAAATCTTAGAAATCCCTAAGTCTTAAAAGAGTATATTTGTGCCGTATTCTTTATACATCTCTGATTGTATATCAAGTGTATTTTTCCAAACAATCATTCATTCGTTAGGTAGATTGTAAGAAGTCTCTTACGAAGTGTTTGAGCATTAAAAGTTTCTTGCTCATGCGTTTAAGCATTGAAAGTCTCTTGCTTGTGTGCTTGAGCAAAATAAGTCTCTTACTTTAATGTTTGAGCAAATGAAGTCTATTGTTTGTGTGTTTGAGAAAATTGTAATCTTGTACTATATAGTGAAAATCTCTTGTAAGTACAAAGGGACTGAATTACTCTCAAGTAGTGAGAGGAACCAGGATAACTTTGTGTGTTATTATTCTTTCTTGCTTATTATATCTACTTCCTATCTCTGTCTATATCAGATTCTACAACCTTGTGTTTAGAATCTGATTTAAGATTTTAAAAAGAAAAAAAAAGTCAATGCAATTCAATCTCCATTCTTGTGTTTTTCTCACCTTCACAAAATCCATTGGGAAAGCAAACTCAATTACAACTATACAACTTCCTCCCGTACTACACCATCCATATTCATACGCAAGAGTTGGTAGAACTCATTCATAGCATACAACTCAGTTGCTACTATACAACTTCCGCCTTTCATATTTCGTCTACCATTAACGCTCCTTCACGATTTCCGAACACAAATCCACCTATTTCGTTGATGGTAATAAATTAAACATTATCTCACAATCATTTGTTTTTCCTTTATATGTTAATTGTTCGTTTTAAAGTTCAAATTTGTAGTTTGATTATCGTTTCTATGTTGTGTTTATTGTTGTTTTCAAATGCTGTTGAAAGTCACCTTCACCTTCTCATCGATTTGACTATTGAACTGGGTTTATTATGGTTTTTTACTATGTTGGTTTTACGTGTTTGATTGCTTTCTTCCATAGTCTGTAATGTTGCGTTTCTTTATTATCAGCTCGATTGTGTAATCAATGACACGTCTAGTTGAGAATGTTAAGGATATCAATGACTCCAAGGATTTGTGAAAATTTTCTGTTAGGATTAAATATTTATGGTATGTCACAAGCATGTCTAACAAAGAGCACATGGAAATGGTTATAATAGATGCAAAAGTAAGTTGTTGTTGTTGTCTATCCAGACAATGACTATATATATTTTTTTGTTTCAAACATAAATAGCCTTTTGTATCTCATGATATTTATTTCTTTGTCTGGTTTTGTAGTGCGACATAATTCAAGTCATTATACAACCACATTTGGTTTAGAAGTATAAGTACACCCTTATTGTAGGCAATGCATACATTATGCAGAACTTTAAAAGTTGCTAAAAATGACTTCTCCTTCAAGGAAATCTCTCATAAGTTCAAGTTGATCTTTTATGGTATATCTTCCGCAAAAACTGCAGATTTGCCAAACATTTCTCAAAACCACATGAACTTGATTAGTTTTGATGACATACTTGCTGAAAAGTTTCAATCTGAATTCTTAGTTGGTAATTTAAGTGTTGAAATTTTGTTGGTTTTCATTTGTAATAAATTGGATTTGGTTTTTGCTTTCTTTAATGGTGTGGTTTATTATTATATGTTATTGGAGGAGTTCATGAAATCATTCAGACACAGATGAATCCGTTAAACAACAAAAACAAAGTTGTCTTTACCCTAATAGATATGCGGTATTATGCATTATTCTTATAACAAGATGAAAAATATGTATTTATTTAGATTATATTTCATATTGACCATTAACATAGTGCATATTTTGCTTGATTATTTTATTGTTGAATGTCTTTAGTTCAATGTACTCTTTAGGGTGACCTTACATCACAATTCTGCAATTACTACAACAATAACAATGAGAGTAATCATGTTATTGTACTTTTGAAAAATGCACGAATCAAGGAAGCTGAAGGTATGAATGCTTTCTATTTGTTGTAGTAATTTATATAATGTGTTTTCCCAGTATGTTTATATAACTGAATTACACTGATGTTACGATAGATGGGATAAATAATTTCAAAGACAAGTGATTGCTTTGACTTATTATTATTTTATTGTTTCAAATTATATATCAAAAGTTTATTATTCTTAGAAGTTGAGGATATGTTTTTTGTTTTCCCGTTTTAAAGTGGAGATTTCTTTATTATCAATATTTAACTTGCAAGTTGATATAACTCAATACTCACAATATTCTTATCTTGATAATTTTACATGGATAACTCAGGTGCTAAGTATTGTTGAGATCAACAATCTTCAATATGTAAGTGTATTTTGATTCATGATTTATATAAATGTTTTTGATGATTAAATTTCAAACTATTGTACTATGTCGTTATCTAAAGAATTATTGTTTATAATAAAACTAGGAGACAACATGTGTCATTGTTGCCAAGTTAGATAAGTTTGAAGTTGGGCAGACTGGGTGCTTTTATGACGGGCGTGGTGAGTGTACCAAGAATGTTTCACTTAAAGATGGAAACTTGAAGTGTTTCTTAAACCATGAGAGAGATGTATCTATTCCAATGTTTATTTATTATATGAGTGGTTATAGAATTTTCAATTGTCTTCAATCAATTAGAAATACTTTGATCAATGCATAAAGGTTGGTGTTGTGTCTCAATTTAATTGAACATTTTATTTTCAATTAGATACAAACTTGAATTTCAGGAAAATGATAAGAAATACAAGGCAAGGCTTGCCTTTTGGGATGATGATTGTGTCAATAAGATTGGAAAGACCGTCCTTGAACTCAATATTGAGCTGATTGAGGTACTTGCTTGCTTATAATGACCATAACATGCTACTTATACCATAACATTCTATTACAATTATAAAGTTTTGTATAATTTTAGGTTGGCGAAGATAATCCACTTGAATATCCATATGCACTGGATAAAATGTTGAAGTAAGAGTTGGCTATTAAAGTTATGTTTCATCCAAAATATGGTTGATCATCTGATGTTGGGTTTAGAGATAATGAAGAGGCAATTCAGAAAATAAGAGACCAATTCAAGTGTGAAGAGGTAGTCTAATACCAAGTACTTATATATTTAGATAATCTACATGTATATTTATCTTGTTATTATGTTTTTTAGCATACATCCAAGTTACAACTCTCTGAGCCTTCAGCGCGGGAGGAACCTCCAATTAATTTGTAATATTCCTTAAGCATCTCACTTTTTATGCAGTTCATAATTTGAGTGACATATCATTTACATATGTCTTTACCATCTCTAATGCAAAAGTCTTTGTCTGCCTCTATTGATTATGATCCTGCTGGTGCAAGCTCTGGCCTCACACCTTCGAAAGGCTCACCGAGTGATTTTGTTGACGATATGGAAAGTGTTCAGCTGTCCTCAACAAAGCTGATTAAATATGTAAAAAAGAAGAAATCATGTTTTAATTTCTTATGTATCGTTTGTCGTATTTTATATATTTTATATTTGCATATTTTGTATTTTGGGTGATGTTGACATACATTTGGTTATTTTGGACCAACAATATTGTTTGCATAATTTCTCTTTTGTAACTTCATACTTATCTTTAAGTCTATACAACTTGTTGTTTTGATTAAGGTTTTCACTGTCAATTTTGCTTAATGTGTCTTATGGTATTTTTATGTACTGAATGCTTAGATCTCAATAGACCAGATTGATTAGTTTGCTTGAAAACTTTACTTGGTTAATCTGTCTTCTGGCCTTTTTATGTACTTGAGCTAGAATCTCAATAGACCTGATTGGTTAGTATGCTTGAAAATTTCACTATATATCTGCATGATGCACTAACTTTACCATGTTATATTTGAATATGGTAAGTATAAAGAACATACATGGTTGTTATATGTTCCCAATGAGTGGTTTTTCCCGTGCGTTGACTTGAATCATATTCATAATTTCTTAATCTCACCAAAATGCATCATTATTATTAACATCAAATTATTGGTGGATAATGCTCCAACATAACATCAATCAATTTTTGGATTATGTATTACCTTAGGGATATATTTTAGATGATTTCCACTAATTGGTGTTGCCTATATGATCCTCATTTGTTTCCATCCATTGCTGATTTAAGTATTGAGGATTATAGTTTAGATTTTAAATAGTTGGGGATAATCTATTTTCACTGTTAGGATGTGTTTTTTTTTGTATTATGATCTTTATATGCACTAGGGCTATGAATCCATGATCCCAACTGTGGAGTATGAAATCATTAAAATTACACTATATATATGTGCCATACCCTAACTAGCCCATGTATTAACATCAATAAAGTTTTTACCCACTATGTTTCTTTGAATGTAATAAGTATAATGAACTTGCATGCATGTTATTAGTTTGACAGTTGACACTTAGTAGTTTTGCCTATGCATTTTTCATATTGCTTATACATCATTACCTAAACTCACCAAAATGCATCATTATGGTTTAAACAAAACTAATTGAGTATAATGCTCACTTTCTAAAATCTAATGTTTAAATGAATGTACATATTTCCAAGTTGGTTTTGGATTTTTACACGCTGATCTATTTCTATATTCTACCATACCTGTTATACTTATGCGTTTAATGTCACTTTCAATTTATTCATGAGTTTTTTTACAAAGTTAAAAAATTCATAATACTTACTAATATAGTAAAAACCCAATTGCTTTAAATGTTAACGCATGGAAGTTATTGGAAGTGAGTCTTAATAAATTTTAATCACAAGGAGCAAGAACATTGGGCTTCATATGTAGGTAATCTTCCATTTAATGATTCATTATTTATAAAAACTATAAAATATGTTATGTTTATGTTATACTGCATTTGTTATCAAATGTATATGTTTGTATATCAGTGCATTGATTTGATATACAACAAACATGGGAAATGCATTTAGTAGATAATAAACATCTTATATTTCATTAGAAAAGTATGCATATAGTTGTTACATTCGAAAATACCTTTTGGATACATGCAACAATAAGGTTTACATGAACAATCAAACTTATGTAAAAAATACCATTAGTATGTCAACAAATACTAACGACAGAACCATAGAAATACTTTTGTTTAAACTAAGCATTCAAATTTCAAACCTAAAAAAACCACATTAGGTTATACTTGTAGCGGTAAATTCATGACCATTAAGCTATGGATAAACTTAACGTCAATAAGACAAGAGTTGCCACCACGCTTTTATTGTTTCCAAAGGAAAAGGGAAAAGTACGAACAAAACCCAGAGATAAGAAGTTTTCAAATCAAAACTAATAAAATGCTTGAGATTATAGGTAAGGGGGTTGGTTACACAGAGGGAAGGTGTTAACACCCAAAGTTTCATAGGTACTCACGGGGAGCCCTTTTTTATGTGTGTATGTGTTTTTGATATAAAATGATGTTTGAGAAAAATAGAGTGTGGGGATGAGAAAAGAATTCATTGATTATATTTTTGTTTTTGACAAGACCTTCGGACTTGTGCCTATGTACCAACATAAAAATGAGGGATCAAAACCTCGTAGTTCGTTGTATCAATTTTAAAGTGGGTGAATTGCTTTTAACAAAAATTTAAATTTAAAAGAGGCACGAAGAGCCTAAAAGGGTTTGAATGAGTATTAGTTCTTTTTGTCTTTTTTTAAATGTTAAGTAAAGTATGGTTAAGTTCATTTACAAGTTTGGTTTAAGGAAAGAATTTTAAAAATGCAATGGCATAAGGCCAAAGTTTCTAATTTGCAATAAAGTATAAGTTTAGAAATCACAAGCAAAGAAGGTTTTTGAAAAGGGGGAGAGATTTGAAATTTAAGAAGTGGGAGGAGATGAAGAGACTAATCCTAAGCAAAAATTTAAAAGTTAAGAGTTGAAAAAGATCTGACCAATGGGATGCAATCCAATAGACACAAATGTCATATAGAAACCCCATTTTTCCTTGGACTTTGAATCAAGCAATATCAATAAGTGATCGGGAAAATAGTAAGTGTACTATTTTGTCGATGTAGTAATAATATGGATGTTTCCCAATGATCAATCTCGAGGATTGTGCAGCAATATATGCGTAAATTGTCACTCAATTGAACAAAACTAATAGTTGGGGTTTTGTAAAAATCACTGTAAGAGAAAATAAAATAGAATAAATATTTTCACAGTTTACAAAAATATGACAAAGATGGTGTGTGAAAATCTCTTGTAATGATCCTTGAGTGTATATCTCCTTAATAATGAAAATTGCTTCAATTACAGGATCTTAAGATTGTTTCCCCCCAAGACCTCGGAGGGAAACCATTGATATTCAATCTAACCTCTAAGTCCTTAGATGATTATGATGAAACCAAGCAATTTCAATTTAACAAGAATAACCCCGTAACCATAGAGTATCCCTAGTCCTAGGTGATATCTACTATGGTTTCACTGTATAAAAACCTTAACAATTGCAATCCTACTAATTGTTAACCATACATCAATCTTGATTTTTCTGATAAAGAAAGCATTACGCAAATTACATAGTGAAATTAACAATAAATAACATGTATTAAGGAAATTATAACTTCAGAGTCATTACACGATCAATTCAGGGACACCCCCTGGCATTGGAGGGTTTAACCTCTCATATTATTCAAATAAGATACAAAATAAAAACGAGACATTACAAAAGGATGGGAATTCCGTTGATCTTCAATCACATCCGCTCTTGAAGAGTCTCTATTCTTCGCCGCTTTTGACCGCTTCAATCTTTATCGTCTCCAATTTCTGATCGTGAAAAAGTCCCTTCTCCATATTCAAAAATCCCCTAAATAGTTCCTGATGACTAATTTGATGTAGCAAAAGTCCAAAATTTCCTCCAGGATCAGCCGTGCCAAAATACAGCAAAAATTAGAAAATAAGGTGTCCATGCCAACACTGCTCGTGTCAGGCAACACGACAGGCCGTGTTGGCTATCTGGTGAATTGGTCTTAACACGCCCCTCCAGGGAGGCTGACACGGGCACCCGTGTTAGCTCCTTGTTTTCTTCTCTTTGCTTTCTTCTCCTGACACGGCCTGTGTTGGGCAACACAGGTGGCTGTGTCAGGACTACTGTGTTGCCCAATTTCTTCTTCTGACGGTCCCGGAACGTCCAATTCTCTTGGCTATCCCTCCGGTACTCTTGCTTACAGTTGAAACTAGTAAAACTACCACAAAGAGGCATAAAATGGAGTATAATGATGCAAACCAAATATAATCAACAACTTGAAATAACAATGCAAAACATCTAGTTTACTAAACAGAATGATAAAACAGGTAGACTAATGTGTTACCGACTTCGTGAAAAGGTGTCAAATGAGTGTCAGAAAACAAGTATAATTGGAGACTGATCACAACCCCAAACTTATCTCATTGCTTGTCCTCAATGGATGCTCGAGACATCAAGACAGTCACCCCCAAATTCTGCATCCACAATGCTACTGTGATCTTTCGCGATTCCCTGTTCACTTTTCATTCACTATTTTACTCTTTCCCGACTTTCGACTTCTGCTACACTTTCACATTGACGCATCTTTTGGCCTGTAGCTTTTCACACTCTCACCAAATCTCTCGGGATCAAAGTGTTTGCACTCAAGAAAAATAGAGCATGTAAAGTCAACTCTTAGGTTTGAAACACAGATACATTCGTAACAAAAACACACAACACACACTATTCAAGGGCTTTTTGGGTTGTAGCGGGGCTAAGGTGTAAGGTGGGGAATCAAAACAGGAAAGGGGAAATACTAGGGGTTCAGGCTCAGAGTATGTGTTGCTACCATCGTAACTATGTTCAATCTTTTAATCACGGGGTATTCCTTTTGGGCACCGTTCTTATTGGAAATTATTGGTTTTTTTATTGCTCTTTTGAGCACACTTTTTACCAACCTCAATTCTTCTAGATAAGTGCTTCATGATACTTCTCATACTTTTTTCATTTCTCTTTTTTTTTTCTTTGAAGTTTCGTACTTTTCTCATTTTTCTGCACTTATCTACTTTTTATCGGTGTCCCAAAATTTTGATGAAACCCCAAACTTAGGCTTTTCCATAGAATTGAGGTAAACAACACTTACCTAAGCAAGGTGTGGTAGTCTTTGGGCTTACGGTTATTTACAGTGGTTAAATGGCAACCAAAAGGAAATATGGCTCGAATGGGGTGAACGAAGGGTGATAATGGCGGGTTAGCTGGAAAGGCTCAGGGTAAAAATAAAAAAAATTACCTCAGTGTGTGCATGTGTGTATGAAATTCCAGAATCTCTTATGCAAACCCAGAGAGACAGAGACATACATGGAAAGCTCTCATGATGACAAGTGTTTGATTTTTTGTAGTCCTCACCATGTTCGGTATAACTTGCATGCTTCCAAGATACCTCTCAGTGTGATGTAGCTTCGTCTTCGCATCGGTTAAGAGTATTCTTGAGAAGTCCAGTGATAGAGAGCCACGTCCGATTATTCAGATTGGTAGCATCAACTTCCGGGGGTTTCTAGAAGAGCAAGTAGAGGAGTATGTCTTTCATCCAATCGCTCCAAGCCTCATTATTCATCTGACACGAATGTCCTCTATCTGTAACACACAAAATACCACACAACTAATTATTTTAAACCAACATAATTAAATGCAAAATGCTGAAAATACTAAGAACAAAAATAACAACTAATGACCCCCACACACACACACTTGAACTAAACATTGTCCGCAATGTTTAATCCAAGATAGAGAGGGACTCACACAGGTTCATTTTGGTGGCGGAAATTGCAACATCAGCTGTTGCATCATCGCGTGCATCTCCTCCATAAGGGTCCCTTGACGGGCTTGCTCTAGGTCTTGGCGTATTTGCTCCGCTCGAAGATCGCTGATTTTTGTTTGCATCCATGACAATTGGTCCGGCGTCACATATGACGACCCGACACTTGGGTACGTGGTGTGCTCTGGCGGAGCAACAAACTGCTCTTGTTCCTGCACCTTTTCATGCACCTCTTCCTCTTATGGGTCACCTATAGCAAATGGGTCAGCATTGTGCTCGTCCATATCATCTTGGACAACACTCTCATATAGCCAACTGGTCGTGCAGGGCCAAGAAGAGCCATAATAAACTGACCAGAACTTATTAAAGCATAATAATCAGAAATTTGTGATATCATACCTTGTTGAACCAATGCTTTCATGTCCAGTTTATGCTTACCTGCCACCGGTATCTCATTAAGTGCAACAAGGTCATATCTGAAATGGTGGGCAATCTGTGTGATGATGCCCCCTATGGAAATTCTCCCTTGGGCTGCTCTCCTCACTCGACCCAGGTAATCCACTGCAAATGTTGCAACGCTCACAACAACTCGGTTTTCCATGGGAAATAAAAAGAAGAGATCCCTCTGGGTAGCCACACATGTGCTATCACCCCTACCAAAAAGCGTGAAAGTCAACACCTTTTGGGCATACCTGAAACAAGGGTTCTGAATGTCAGATGCTTTCGCCCCTTTAGCCACATAATCTGATCGTCCCGTAATGACCAACCAGAAAGTCTTAGCATCAAAACTATCTGGTACAACTCCGGGGCTATATAGGGGTAGGCAAAGAATTTCACCCAGTTGCTCCACTGTCAACTCGTGGTCGACATTGTATAACCTGAAAGTCATGGTTCCTCCAAAGTACATCGTTGTACCTGTCTAACCTTTTCTCAACTTGAACTCAATGGTGCTCAAGAGTTCTAAAGTGATACGCTCATAGGTAGGCGCTTCACAATGCACGAATTCAAGCATGCCGAGGACATGGAACATCCTATCCAATTCTTCTGACAAACCCAATTGAAATAAAGTATCGGAGGATAGGTACCTTATCGAAGTTATTTTCCATTTGACGTGAGAAGAGTACCTCTGTTCATGCTCCGGGTTATCGAAGATGATATCGTGCGAATTCGGATAACGGATGGTCCATTTCCGAGGACGGGATAATTCCACTTCTTTTTGCTTCCCCTTGGAAATTCGCTTCGGCGACATTATTGATTCCTGCAACAAAAATTTATGATCCAAAAATAAAGTATGGAAAAAGGAAAAACGATTACCTTATCCTTGTAGAGGGTGGAGAGTAGAGCAATTTTTGTGAAGGGTGCCGACAATTTGGACGGAGTAGAGTGGCCAAGTTATGAGCTTTTTGGTGGTGAGGTTATGGAGAAAGTTGAAGAACAATGGAGGAAGGAGAAAGATTTGGTAAAAATGGGAGAGAGAAGGTGAGAAAATCAGATTTTATGGGTTAATTTAAGGTAAAATGAGTTTAAGTGGTGGAAAATCCGGGTGGAGTCCACGAAATCACAAAATCCAAAATTTGAAAAAATATGGTCGTTAGGCCTGACACGGGCCGTGTCAGCTGACACGGGCGGCCGTGTCAGGCCACTATTTTTTTTTACTTTCCTTCCAGTAGAGCTGACACGGGTTGTGTCAGCTGACACGGGCGGCCATGTCAGCCTACTTTAAAATTCCTCTTCCTCAGCTTCTTGCCTGACACGGGCCGTGTCAAGTGACACGAGCACCCGTGTCAGGGCCCCGTTTTTTCAAAAGATGATGTTTTTTTCTCTGTTTTCCCATTTTCTGGTATCCAACTATCTTTTATGAGTTTAACTCAAACCTTTTCTTCTACATTATGCGATTTACCTTCGAACATACAAATAAAATTTGAAACACACCAAACACTGAAATAATTAGAATAAAACCGCGTGGGTTGCCTCCCACGAAGCACTGTGTTTAATGTAGCATGGCTCGACGGTCGTCTCTCTCATCCTTGGAGACGAATATTATCGATCAAACCATTTTCCTGCCCCTTGTAGTAATGCTTCAACCTTTGTCTGTTCACCTTAAATGTATCCCCATTACTTGGATTTTTAAGTTCTATTGCTCCATGGGGAAACACTTTGTGAACCAAAAACGGACCCGACCACCTGGATTTCAACTTTCCTGGAAAGAGCTTTAATCTGGAGTTGAACAAGAGCACCAGTTGTCCCTCGACAAACTCCTTTCTCTGCAGCTTCTGATCGTGCCATTTCTTTGTATTTTCTTTGTAGAGTTTGGCATTCTCATAAGCTTGATTCCGAAATTCCTCTAACTCGTGGAGCTGAAGGATTCTGGATTCACCCGCTTTAGCTAGATCATAATTCAAGAATTTGGATGCCCAAAATGCTTTGTACTCCAACTCTAGTGGCAAGTGATAAGCTTTACCATAAACCAACTAATAAGGCGACATAACTATGGGCGTTTTGAAAGCCGTTATGTATGCCAATAATGCATCTTCTAACTTTACTGCCTAGTCTTTCCTAGATGCACACACTGTCTTTTCCAAGATTTGCTTTATCTGCCTGTTGGACACTTCGACCTGGCCACTCGTTTGAGGGTGATACGGAGTGGCGATCTTGTGTTTAACATTATATTTTTTCAGCAGATTCTCCATCAGTTTGTTCAAAAAGTGAGTACCTTCATCGTTAATAAGTGCTCTCGGTACCCCAAATCTCGAAAAGATATTATTCTTTAGAAATGTCACAACCATTTTAGAGTCATTGATGGGCAATGCCACTGCTTCCACCCACTTTGATACATAGTCTACTGCTACCAAGATGTAATTTTTTCCAAAGAATGGTGGCCCCAGGAAGTCTCTTCCCCAGACGTCAAACAATTCGACCTCCAGCATAACATTTTGCGGCATTTGATTTCTCTTAGAAATATTCCCCATTCTTTGACATCTGTCGCATTCTTTGACGATGTCTTGGGCATCTTTGAACAATGTGGGAAAATATAGACCTGACTGAAGAACTTTGGCCGCTGTTCGATCACCACTAAAGTGTCCTCCATAATCCGAGTCATGACAAGCTCTAAGTACATCCATTTGTTCCTCCTCCGGGACGCATCTTCTGACCAGCCCATCCACTCCTCTCTTGTATAGGAATGGGTCATCCCACAAGTAAAACTTGAAATCATGAATAAACTTTTTCTTTTTGTTAGAGTCAAAATCGTTGGGGATTACACCCCCACCAAATAATTCGTGTAGTCTGCGAACCACGGGATACCGATAACAGCGAGGATGTGTTCATCAGCGAACTCATCCTTTATCGGTCTCTTTTCTTCTGTTTTTTCAATTGGTGACATTCGGGATAGATGATCCGCCACTGTGTTTTCACCCCCCTTTTGTCCCGGATCTCAACATCAAATTCTTTGAGGAGTAAGATCCACCTGAGAAACCCCGACTTAGAGTCTTGTTTAGAAAACAAATATTTCAAAGTGGCATGGTCCGTATACACGACAACATTCGATCCTAACAAGTATTTCCTGAATTTGTCAAATGCATAAACCACGGCCAACAACTCTTTCTCAGTGGTTGCATAGTTCGTCTGTGCAGGGTTCAACACATGACTAGCATAGTAAATGACATGTAATAACTTCTCTCTTCGTTGTCCTAGGACTGCCCCTACATCAATATCACTAACATCACACATGATCTTAAACGAAAGAGACCAATCGGGGGCAATAACAATGGGTGCTGAAATCAATTTGCTCTTCAATGTCTCAAAGGCCATGGTGCATTCTTTGTCGAACAGAAACACCTTATCCTTAACCAAAAGAGTGGTCAACGGTTTTGCGATTTTTGAGAAACCTCTTATGAACCTACGGTAAAAACCTGCGTGTCCTAAGAAACTCCTGATACCCTTCTCATTAACAGGAGGTGGGAGTTTATATATCACTTCCACTTTTGCTTGGTCAACTTCAATTCCTTTGTAGGAAACTTTGTGACCCAATACTATCCCTTCTCACACCATGAAGTGACATTTCTCCTAGTTCAGAATTAAATTTATTTTCTGGCACTTGTCTAAAACAAGAGAGAGATTATTTAAACAGTTATCAAATGAGGATCCAAAGACCAAGAAGTCATCCATGAAGACTTCCATATGATTTTCGAGCATGTCGGCGAAAATGGAAATCATGCATCGTTGGAAGGTGACTGGAGCATTACACAACCCGAATGGCATTCTTCGGTAAGCAAATACACCATACAGGCATGTGAATTATGTCTTTTCTTGGTCTTCCGGAGCGACATCAATCTGATTATACCCGGAGTATCCATCTAGAAAACAGTAGTAATCATGTCCGACTAACCTTTCTAACATCTGGTTAATAAATGGCAAATGGAAGTGGTCCTTCCTAGTTGCTGTGTTCAACCTTCTGTAGTCAATGCAAACGCGCCACCTAGTAATTGTATGAGTAGGAATTAACTCATTTTCTCATTCCTTATTACGGTGGTCCCCCCTTTCTTAGGGACAACATGCACCGGGCTCATTCAAGGGCTGTCAGAAATAGGATATATAAGACTTGCGTTTAACAATTTCACCACCTCTTTCCGAACTACCTCCTTCATTGCAGGATTGAGTCTTCTCTGTGGTTGGACTATCGGTTTGTGGTCTTCTTCCATGAGAATTTTATGCATGCACACAGTAGGGCTAATACCTTTCAAAGCTTCAATTGCCCATCCAATA
The DNA here is from genome assembly GCF_024323335.1 of Lathyrus oleraceus. Lineage (NCBI taxonomy): Eukaryota > Viridiplantae > Streptophyta > Magnoliopsida > Fabales > Fabaceae > Lathyrus > Lathyrus oleraceus. The sequence goes on from NC_066580.1 coordinate 148,497,467, forward strand.
ACATTTTTGTACTTTTTTAGGACTTGGATGAGCTTTTCTTCTTGGATATTCTGTAGGCTCGAGTTTATGATAGTAGGACATTTTCCTTCAGGACCGAGAAAGACATATTTAAGATTCTCAGGAAGTTGTTTCAACTCTGTTCCCTTCTTTGGCTCTTCATCCTCCTCACTAGATTGAGGTAGGCGTAAATCCTCCCACCGGTGTGGTCGAGATCCTTTCTACGGAGGTTGTGCGTCTAACAAGGCTAGCACTTCAGATTCCCCGTTGTCCACTTCTTTATCACTATAGAAAATGGACAAACTCAAGATTCTTTCCAAAGGTGACTGTGGTACATTCAAAGGACTATCATATGTCATCACCTGATCCAGAACCTCTATAGTATGACTGGTACAAATATTATCCTTGTACCTCATGGTGTTTTGAACATCGATTTTTAATTCCTCATCATAAACCTTCAACGTTATGGTTCCTTCTTCTATGTTTATCAAGCACCTTCCCGTTTCTAAAAGGGTCTCCCAAGAATGAGAGGGATCTCTTCATCTTCCGGCATTTCAAGAATTACAAAATCCACAGGAAATACAAACTTGTCAATTTTCCCCAGAACATCTTCAACAATACCATACAGTTTCTTGACCGAATGATCGGCAAATTGGAGTGTCATCCTGGTATCTTGCACAACCCCTATACCAAGCTTCTTGTAAATGGATAACGGCATGAGACTCACACTAGCTCCCAGATTAATAAGAGCTTTGTTGAATGACCTATCTCCAATAGTACAAGGGATGGTGACAACTCCTCGATCTTTCTTCTTTATCGGAATCTTCATACCCTGCAAAATAACACTACAAGTTTCAGTTAGAATAATCGGGTTGGTGTCGGCGGTACGCCTCTTAGAAATTATGTCCTTCATGAACTTGGCATATGTAGGCATTTGTTCAAGTGCCTCCAACAGAGGAATGTTAATCTCCAGCTTCTTGAACAACTCTAAGAATTTTTCAAAGTTTTTCTCATGTTGTCCCTTTTTCTTGTTTCTAGCGGGGAAGGGAAGCTTAACAACCGGCTTAGGCTCAATGAATGTTTCTTTCACAATAGGTTTTGGTGCTACCACTTCTTCCCTCACAACTTCATTTTATTTGATCTCAAGATCTACTTCGATAAATTGATCTTCCTCTTCATCCACCCCCTCGATCAATTCATCAGATTTACCACTTCTTATTGTCACAAAGGTCACATTATTATGCTCTCTAGGATTTGTCACGGTTGCACTAGGTAGAGCACCTTGTGCTTGAGAACTCAAAGCTAATTGTTGAGCGATTTGACCCATTTGGACTTCAAGATTCTTTATGGATGTTGTGGTGTTTTTCTGATTGTTTCAGGTTTCTTCTTAAAATTGAACATTATGAGTTGCCATTCTTTCAATTGCAATTTCCCAATCATCTTTCTTAGGGGCTTGTTACTGTTGTTGTTGATATTGAGTTTGGTACTGACCATGTTGAGGGGCGGTTCCTTTTTGGTCTTTCCATGAGAAATTGGGATGATTCTTCCAACCCGGATTGTACGTGTTGGAATAAGGATTATTCTGCTTCAAAAATTTGATTTCCTCCACTTGTTGAGGAGTTGCAAAATAATATACAGTTTGGTGTGGACCATTACAAATCTCACAATAGACGGTAGGAGCCGGTTGGACCTGTGCCACCGGTTGGGTACCTATATTCATCGCCTTCAGCTTCTTCTTAACTTCAGCAGCTATAATATCTTCAATACTAATTTTATTAGATTCCAGCTTTAAATCTATAACCTCTTCTGGTTTGCTTTGGTATCTATCGTACAACTCCAAGTGCTCATTAGCAACAATAGCTTCAATGATCTTCTTGATACCGGTGGCTGTTGAAAAATTGGTGGAGCCACCGGCTGCGGTATCAATCAACTGTTTGGTCTTTATTTTTAGACAATTCACAAACATCTGCATCTGTTCGGTTGGATCCATATTATGAGTTGGGCAGGCGACCAGGACTCTCGTGAATCTCTTGTAAGCGTCTCCCAAAGTTTCCCCGTCCTTCTGCTTAAAATTCAGAATTTCATACCTCTTCCGCAGAAATACTGACGCTGGGAAATACTCATTCAGGAAGGGTTTTTCCATTTCTTCCCAAGATGTGATGCTACCGGTAGGTAGAGAATAGAACCATTCTTCGGCTTCTTCCTCTAAGGTGAACGGGAACATTCTCAATTTCTTAGCTTCTTTGGTGTAACCTTCAAATTTTAGAGTGTTGCTCACGGTCAAAAACCTCTGCAAATGCTTGTTTGCATATTCATTTACTTTTCTAGTAAAATGATTCCTTTCAAGATGATTAATAGTACTCAGATACAACTGGAAATTAGCCACATTCACAGGTTGGTTTACAATAGTTAATCTGCCGGTTGGTGCATTTGCACCTCCGTAGTCACCAAACAGTCTTTCTGGTGGCGGTGGAATATCAGCCATAGTTTCGATCTCTCTATCGGAACTTGAATCTGAACCTGAATGAATGGAAAGTTGTTCTTCGTCTGATTCCAATCTGGCCAATCGAGCTTGTCTGAGTCTTGCCCGCAAAGTTCTCTTGATTTTTGCGTCAAAAGGAAAATCAGCTGAGGCCTTACCTCGCGTACAAATATCATACACATATTAGTTGATTTAATCAAAATAAATTATTCAAATAATGGAAAATAAATTTTAGTTGCAGAGAAACAAAATTTCAATTGAGATAATTTAAACTTATATTTGGTAATCCCCGGCAACAACACCAAAAACTTGATCGGGAAAATAGCAAGTGTACTATTTTGCCGATGTAGTGATAATAAGGATGTTTCCCAATGATCGATCTTGAGGATTGCATAATAATATATGTGTAAATTGTCACTCAATTGAACAAAACTAATAGTTGGGGTTTTGTAAAAATCACTGTAAGAGAAAATAAAACAGAATAAATATTTTTACATTTTATAAAAATATGGCAAGGATGGTGTGTGAAAATCTTCTATAATGATCCTTGAGTGTATATCTCCTTAATAATGAAAATTGTTTCAATTACAGGATCTTAAGATTGTTTCCCCCTAAGACCTCGGAGGGAAACCATTGGTATTCAATCTAACCTCTAAGTCCTTAGATGATTATGATGAAACCGATCAATTTCAATTTAACAAGAATAACCCCGTAACCATAGGGTATCCCTAGTCCTAGGTGATATCTACTATGGTTTCATTGTATAAAAACCTTAACAATTGCAATCTTGTTAATTGTTAACCATACATCAATCTTGATTTTTCTGATAAAGAAAGCATTATGCAAATTACACAGTGAAATTAACAACAAATAACATGTATTAAGGAAATTATAACTTCAGAGTCATTACACGATCAATTCAGGGACACCCCCTGGCATTGGGGGGTTTAGCCTCTCATATTATTCAAATAAGATACAAAATAAAAACGAGACATTACAAAAGGATGGGAATTCCGTTGATCTTCAATTGCATCCGCTCTTGAAGGGTCTCCGTTCTTCGCCGCTTTTGACCGCTTCAATCTTTATCGTCTCCAATTTTTGATCGTGAAAAAGTCCCTTCTCCATATTCAAAAATCCCCTAAATAGTTCCTGATGACTAATTTGATGTAGCAAAAATCCAAATTGCCCTTCGGGATCAACCGTGCCAAAATACAGCAAAAAATGGAAAATGAGGTGTCCAAGCTAACACTGGCCGTGTCAGGAAACACGACAGACCGTGTTGGCTGTCTGGTGAAATGGTCTTGACACACCCCTCCAGGGAGGCTGACACGAGCCGTGTCAACTGACACGGGCACCCGTGTCAGCTCCCTGTTTTCTTCTCTTTGCTTTCTTCTCCTGACACAACCTATGTTGGGCAACACGGGTGACCGTGTTAGGACTACTGTGTTGCCTAATTTCTTCTTCGACAGGCCCGGAACGTCCGATTCGCTTGGCTATCCCTCTTGTACTCTTGCTTACACCTGAAACTAGTAAAACTACCACAAAGAGACATATAATAGAGTATAATGATGCAAACCAAATATAATCAACAACTTGAAATAACAATGCAAAACATCTAATTTACTAAACAGAATGATAAAACAGGTAGACTAATATGTTGCCAACTTCGTGAAAAGGTGCCGAATGAGTGTCAAAAAACAAGTAGAATTGGAGACTGATCAATAAGCAAGTAGCAAAATGAAGAGCAAGGCATCAAATAAAGATAGCCACATCCAAGCTAGCAACTTCATAATCTTCTTCTTAATCTTCTCATGTATCAGATGATATACTCCTTGAATGGCTCAGAATAAGACATTAGACACAGGTTCAAAGTAACATTTGTATCAAGACCATGTAGCAGATGAGCTCAAGTGGATCCCAATACTTGCATCAGATGAAAGCTCCAATCACAATAACTTGGTTTCAGAAATGCTGGCATTGGCCAAGTCCTTTTGCATTGGGAATGTTGCCTAATTCTAAGTCCAAAGCTCAGATCAAATCCAACAGTCCACACAAATATTTTTTTAGGGTTTTTGTTGTTTATTAGGTATTTTAGGGTCCTATGACCACAAACACAAACAAGATACACAAACAAATATATACAATCACAATATATGGCTCAAATGAGCAAAGTGAAAATGACATAAGCATAAACAAGTTAAATGATATGTAAATGCCAAATGGAATGGTAAAATGACTTGAATTTAAATGACATAAAGTAAATTACTTGAACTTAAAAGCAATACAAATAAAAGTTAGTCAAATGTTAGTTGATTAGATGTTAGTGGTGTTTTGATTTTCAATTGATTAAGTCATTCTTTGGAGAACACTTAACTCTCTATTCACAAGCATGGATCCTTGAACCAAGACATCTTCCAAAGGAAGGAAAAAAGGCCAAGTTTCCACACAATACCCTGAAAGGGGGGAGACTTACCATCCCACTTACTAGAATGCTATGCCTTTTGGGTAAAAATTTAGCTCTATGTTAAGCAATCGTAATTGGACTTATATAGAAGTCTCAACTATCTGAGGCAGGGCAATATAAATTTAGGTGCTAATGCATGTTAGAGATATGGTATAATGAACCATACTCCTAAAACATAGCACACTCAAAAATAAAATGATCAAAGGATGGACCTAATCTCATCCATACTTGTATTGATTTATCTAACATAAGTTATTGATGGACCAATTAGCCTTAGGATATTGAGATGTCATTGGTCAATAGAAGAGATGGGATAGAATGGGATTGAAGATGAAGAGGGAGGGGATATGAGACAAACACAAATTGGTCATGGGAGGAATTTTATCAAATTAAAATCATTCATTCATTTTGGGAGATGAAATGTACATTTCATCAATCCCCTAAATCCAATGATTTTAATCCAACAAAAGTCAAATCAACCTTGACCAAGGTCCAAACACAAAGTCAAACTCCACAAGTCAATAAAAATGGCTCAACACAAATTCTACACAATTAATCAATTAAAAATCAAATCAAAATGCATTTAAATTAAATTATGTTTGATCAAAAACCTAAAACCTCTTCAAAACACCAAATAAATGACCAAGAAATTTATCCTAGGTCAATGGAGGTCAAAGGAGCTTAGACAAAAAATTTCATGATTTTTGAAAAGTCATAAGTATTTTTAAACAATTAAAAAAATGCACAAAAACAATTAAATCATAAAAAATATCAAAATTAATCCAAAAAATAATTTTAATTCAGAAAATGAAAGAGGAAAATATTTGATTTTTTTTGGTGAAAGTCCCATATTTTTTGGATTAAAAATGAAATTGATATGAATTAATTAAAAATAAGCAATTAAATGAAATATTTAGAAATTCAAAAAAAATGAGAGCCATCTGATCTCCCTCATTAATTGAGGTGGCAGATCAGATGGATGAAAATGCGCGTTCCACATGCGCTTCAGTCAACTATCCTACACACGTGGTAATCAAAAGAAACGCACGAGATTAGAACAAATCAGTTGGATCCTATGGTTGATATGCATGACAGCACATCACCGGAGCTAGGGCTCCGGTTTTCTTCTTCGGTGGAACTCACCGGACTGGTCCACCATTAACCATCATCAAAATGAAAAAAGCAAGACATGGATTTAAAGAAAAAATGCCCAGGAGCTCGAATCTGGCCTCAATTTTGTCTAATTCCAAGTATATAAAAAGATACAGGGATTTGAATTTTGAGGATCATGAATTGAGTTGCTTCGATTTGACCTCAAAGCAACTCAATCTTCTTGCCTACATTGATAGGACTTTAGACAACCAAAAATCACAAAAAAGAGTGAAGAATTGAGAGAGAATCAAAGAGATGAAGTTTCTGAAAAAAATCACCTTCGAGTTGATCCAATTCCACTTGATCTTGATATGGATTTGATTGCTTTCTCTTCCTCTTGCTTGCAGAAGCCAATTGAGATGAAAAGGGAAGTGAATTTCTGGAGTTTGAACTTCCAAATAGAAGATGAAGTTCAAGAGAAATCTTTAGAAATTCTATGGTAGTGGGGGTTTAAATCAGTCTAGCAAAGCTTGGGCAAGGTGTTGATGATGATTCTAAAGCCTTGAGCTTGTTTAAATAGGCAATGCATTTGATTTTTGCACCACTTGGAATTTGCCCAATTTTAGAAACTTCTTTGTATGGGTGCATGGGAAATGGTTTGTGCCCAAGGAATGATACAACCCACTTCCAATTCGTGTGCAAAGTGTACTGAATTCATCATGTGGAAGCATGCAAAGGAGAATGATCATTTGAGTTCAAAATTTGCCAAAACACTTCCCATAATGAAGCCATGCACATGTCCCTAAATTTTGATTCAAATGAGATGATCTTAGACTTTTTGGGAAGGTGAAATCAAGGGGAACAACTTTCATGTTGAACACTTTTCCATTTGAAGCTTGGATCATGATTAATTTTGAGGTGGAAGTTTGGGAAATCAAACATACTTGAAAATTTTCTAAGTCCCAAGTCAAATGTTCACTTCTTCCACCTTGAATAACTTTTTCTATGGACTTCAAATGAAAAATGTTCCTTCATCAAAGTCATATATATTTCAAACCTATTAAATTTGGTCACAAATTGGACCTCATTTAGATTTGGCATGAAGGAGTTATGCATTTTAGAAGTTGAGGAAAATCACTTGTTCAATGGTACTGGTCCAAAGTGACGCATAATGTTTCCTCTTGGCACATGCACTTGAAAGTTGAATTTGAACTTCCTACAAAGATAAAAGTTGAAGTAGACATCTTGAATTTGATCATTAAATTTGAATTTTTTTCATATCATAAACATTGAGCAAGTTATGGTCTTGGGAAGTTGATCTCCAAACTAGGGTTCAGACAAAATGACCTATAATCTTTCACCATAAAATATGAAATTCCAAGAAAAACTAGCTCTTGACCTCAACATGAAAGTTGTTTGGAATGTCATTATAAGTAAGTTTTCTCTTGGGATAATTTTCATATGACAAAAATTGTAGGAGATAGGGTCTAGGGAACCCTAGTTTTGACCAGTTGACTTTCTCTAGTCAACCACCATGGACCCACTTGATAGCTTGAAATTATATTGACTTTTGGGAGTCATGGAAGATAATATATGCATAAGATGATGTAATGTGAAGTATCCCTTTAAAAATTTGATCAATTGTTGAAGAAACTTGTTGAAGAAGTCACACAAGATACCCAAGTGAATTAGGGTTTCCAAGGTAAACCAATTTCAAACTCTTGATGATTTCTTGATCAAAATAACATGTGAAGAACATGGGGATACATATATGATACTTAGATTCAATGTGAACCATTTCTTGATTGAGCTCCTTGCATTGAGGGTCTTAAACCCTAGATATGAGCTTGATAAAGCATAGGTGAGCACACACACTACCTACAAAAGCAACAAACTATATATTGACATGTTTTTGGCATTTTGGTTAGTAAACAAAGAAAAAATTAAGTATGATACAATCAAATATGCTTGGAGATATCTCCTAATGTAAACTCAATGAATAATGGGTAAGGGGGATGCCAAGGTGTGATCCCAATGCAAATGCACATGAGGAGATGGCATGAGGGATCTTAGGGTCAAAATTGGGGTTTTACAGCTGCCCCTATTTAAGGACGTTCTAGCCGAGGAGATGAAGGTTTAAATCTTCATATCGACTCAGTAGAATGGGCTTAGATAACAACATTTAAAAACAAATTTGGTCCCTAAGAGACCTCATGATGCATATGACATGAATGCTAAAAATAATCTCTGTGGGGAAAATGTTGCCACAAAGGAAAAGAATCTAGAGAGACTGAAAGTCCACATGAGTATAATGCATTCCGTAAGGAAAACTCACTGGGGAGACAGAGACTCTGGGGGGATAAAAGGTTGTGCGTGGGCCAGGCTACGACTTAAAACTGCTGGGGGACACAAGGGATTCCATGAAAATAAATCAAGGGAAAGACTCAGCCGAGGATAAAAGGGAAAATCTACAGGGGAAACAGGTAAATTAGAACAAAGCTGAAATGCCTGAACCAAACAGGAAATGTCGATTTCACTAAGGAAATATGCACTCGAACTCAACTGAGGAAGAAAAGATCTTTGACACAGGAGTGACATAAGTATATTATCCACTACCGGTTACTGGGTAAGGAGATAACATAATCTGACAGGGAAGACATCCGTTACCGGTTAGGGTAAACATATCAAGAATGACTCGCTGAGGGAAACAAAAGGTTTATTCATTACTAGTTACTGGGTAAGAATAACCTGTTGGGGAAAAGCCAAATAGGATTTACAACTACCGGTTACTGGGTAGAAGATTCGCAAAGAAAGAGAATATTCGTCACTGGTTAAAGTGAACATATCAAGGATATGCTCAAAAGGGAGAATATCCGTCATCGTTTAAGATGAACATATCAAGGATAGACTGCCGGGAAAGAGTAGGAATTACATCTATCAGTTACTGGATAGAATACCGAAAAGAGAATACCCGTCACCGGTTAAGATGAACTGATCAGTCACCATTTGCATTAAGTTTTCGTTACTGATCTGACAAGAAACTGAGGATTTTGAAACACTGTGCAAGCATTTTTGATACTTTATGAGTCAATTTTACTTCTGGTATTATATTTAAGCATTTCCATTCATTGTTACGTTTTAATTCTATTTTCGCGATTTTATGCGTGGGATAGCTGTGTTTTTGTCCGACAGGTCCAGGTAGAAGAACCAGAGAACTCAAAACGAGACATTGCGAGATTCTGGCAAGCAAAGAAGCAGAAAACCCTGGTACAGGAGGCCTGACACGGCCACCCGTGTCACCTGACACGGGCCATGTCAGGCAAAGGAGGACGTGGTGTAGAAGACAGTGGCCTGACACGGCCACCCGTGTCAGCTGACACGGGCCGTGTCAGGCATCATCCCCAACCGTGTCACCCATGCCAGGGGCGTGTCAGTTGGGACAGTAGGATGACACGGCCACCCGTGTCAGCCCAAGCCCAAAAATTCCCTTTTCTCGGGCTTTTGTTCGTCGGGCTTTTTCAGAGATATTTTTGGACCTGTCCAACTGCTGCTTGGAATTTTCACTATAAAAGAGGACCTTCTGCCTAAGGAAAAATCATCTTGGAACACGGCAAAATACAGTATTATGAAGCAATCAAGTATTACAGAGAATAAGGAGTTTGGAGAGCTAAAGGTTTTCATGAGCGGGAGCGATTGAAGGTCAAAGTCATCCAATTACTTGTAATGTGTAATTTTTATCTTGCATTTGTTTTAAAAAATATGAGTAGCTAAACCCCTCAATGCTTGGGGGTGTCTCTGATTTAGAGTTGTAACGAATTTGAGGTTACATTTGTATTTATAATATTATTTTTACGGTAACCTTTTGATGTGTTTATTGCTTTCTCTTTCGGACCAATCGAGATTGATTTGTGGTTATCAATTAGGATGGACCGCCATTGATAAGGTTTTCATAAGGTTACTCTACAGTAGATATCACCTAGGACTAGGGATACCCAGTATGAGCCAGAGTATTCTTGATATTATAAAGCTTAACTTCACCTTAATTGGCTATGGACATAGAAATTAGGGTAGATTGATTAAAGGTTTTCTCACCAAGGACTTGGGAGAAAATACCCTTAAGAACTGATAGTAATTGATATTTGTGATGCAATAGTGACTCAGAGTTGTTACAGGGATAAATCATACATCTTCCCTGGTATTGTTCCTTTTATCCTATAAACCTTTATTTTCATCCTTATTTGCTTTTACCTTTATTCTTATATTTTTACACCTAAAAACCAAATAAATACTTTTTTTTAATTGAATGATAATTTAAACTCAATATTGACTTGCAGTCTTTGAGATCGAAATTCGGGGAACTTCCCCATTATTACTATAAAAGGAAAAATAGTACACTTGCTATTTTCCCGATCATGTTTTTGGCACTTGCCGGGGACTGTCAAAATATAGAATTTAATTTTAATTTTAATTAAAATTTTGTTGCTCTACAATAAAATTATTTTTCTGTCATTTATAATTTACTAATTCGTGTATGCGAGGAGAACCCTCAGCTGAATTTCTTTTTGATGCAGAAATCGAGAGAACACTTCATCAAAGACGAAGAAACCAAAGAGTGGATTCCAAAGAAGAAAGCACTTCTGATCACTCAGACGTCAAAGAACCAATGGCTGAGATTCCTCCAATTCCACCTCCTCCCCCTTTGGAAAGACTCCTAGGTGACTATGGAGGTGCAAACGCACCGGGTAGTCGACTGACCATTGTCAACCAAATGGTGAATGTGACAAATTTTCAACTACATCCTAGCACGATCAATCAATTGGAAAGAAAACCTTTCACCATAAAGGTTAATGAAGATGCCAACAAACACCTGCAAAGATTTCTGACCATGAGCACCACGTTGAAAATTGATGGTCATATTGATGAAGCAAAAAAATTAAGAATGTTCCCGTTCACTTTAGCTGAAGATGCGGAAGAATGGTTCTATTCTCTTCCTGTCGGCAGTATCACATCATGGGAAGAGATGGAAACTGCATTCTTAATTGAGTACTTTCCAGCATCAGTATTCCTGAGAAAAAGGTATGAAATTCTTAATTTCAAACAGAAGGATGGTGAATAATTGGGAGACGCCTACAAAAGATTCAAAAGGGTCTTAGTAGCGTATCCAACTCATAATATGGATCAGACCAAACAAATGCAGATGTTCGTTAATGGGCTGAAAACAAAAACAAAACAGTTGATTGATACAACAGTCGGTGGCTCAACAAATTTCTCAACATCCATTGGTATTAAGAGGATTATTGAAGCAATAACTACCAATGAGCATCTAGAACTATACGACGGGTGTACTAGTCAGCCAGAGGGGGTGATTGATCTAAAATTAGAAATAAATAAAATCCGTTTGGAAGACACAGTTGCTTCCGAAGTAGACAGGAAGTTGAAAGCTATGAATATAGGTACTCAATAGATAACGCAGGTCCAGCCAACTCAGGCTAGCACTTGTGAAATCTGTAATGGACCTAATCACACGGTCTATTGCTTTTCTACTCCCCAAGAAATTGAAGAGATCAAATTCTTGAAGCAGAATAATCCCTACTACAACACGTACAACCAAGGTTGGAAGAATCATCCAAATTTCTCCTGGAAAGATCAGAGAGGGAATGTTACGCAACAAGGTATAAGGAAATATCAGACTCAGTATCAACAACAACAACAACAACAACAGGCACCTAAAAAGGCTGAATGGGAAATAGCCATTGAAAAATTAGCAGCCCATAGCATGCTGTTTCAAGAAGAAACAAGGACTAATCAGAAAAACACAACGACCTCCATTAAAAATCTCGAAGGCCAAATGGGTCAGATAGCACAACAGTTAGCTTCAAATTCTCAAGCCCTGGGTACCTTACCTAGTGGTACGGTAACAAATCCGCGGGAACATAACACTGTCGTAACCCGAAGTGGGAAGTCAACAGAGGAAAATGATATGGAAAAAGATGGATTGTTAGAAGTGGATTTAAAAATCAAGGAAACCAAGGACCCAGATGAAGAAGTGATACTACCACCTGTCAAGGAGAAATAGAAGGTTTCAAAACCAGTCATCAAACTCCCTTACCCTCCAAGACAGAAAAAGAAAGATCAACATGAGAAATTTTTTGAGAGGTTCCTGGAAACGTTCAAAAAGCTGGAAATAAACATCCTTTTTTCTGAGGCATTAGATCAAATGCCAATATATGCCAAATTCATGAAAGACATCATCTCCAAGAAGCGTTCCACTGATATAGATCAGATCATCCTAACTGAAACATGCAGTGCCATTCTCCAAGGCATGAAAATCCCAGTGAAAAAGAAAGACATGGGATCGGTTACTATTCCATGCACTATTGGTGATAGAAAATTCAAGAAGGCTCTGATTAACTTAGGAGCAAGTGTAAGCTTGATGCCATTATCCATCTATAAAAAATTAGGCATTGGCACTGTTCAAGATACTCGAATGACACTTCAGTTTGCGGGTCGCTCTGTGAGGCGACCCTATGGGATTGTGGAAGACGTTCTTATAAAAATTTACAAGTTTGTTTTCCCAGTTGACTTCGTCATTCTGGAAATTCCTGAAGATGAGGAGATTCCTCTCATATTGGGCATACCTTTCTTAGAAACAGGGTGGTGTATGATAGACATCGAGGAAGGAACTATGACCCTCAAAGTCTATGATGAAGAGTTAAAAATAGATGTGAGGAACACAATACAATACAAAGATGATATTGGCACAAGCCACACTATAGAGATAATAAATTAAGTAATTGCTCAAGAAAATGAAAGGCATAAATCCTAGTCACCACTAGAACGGGTCTTAAATCTATCAATTTTTGAAAGTGATGAAAATGAAGGAGAGTCTGAGGTGCTCGCTATGATGGAAAAACAACCTGAATGGATTAGATCTAGACCAAACCGGTGGGAAGATTTAAGACCATCACCACCATCAGATGTCACTGAAGAACCAAAAACAGGGGTAAATCTGAAGCAGTTACCAATAAATCTGAAGTATGTATTTCTAGACACTGAAAAGAAATGCCCGACTATTATCGATGTCAGTCTACAAAGTGTCCAAGAAGCAGAACTCATTCAAGTGCTAAGAAAATACAAAGGCGCAATCGGATGGGCAATTGGGGACTTAAAAGGTATAAGCCCGACCGCTTTTATGCACAAAATCTTAATGGAAGATGATCACAAACCAGTGGTGCAACCACAATGAACCAGTGGTGCAACCACAATGAAGACTTAACCCAACCATGAAGAAGTGGTACGCAAAGAAGTTGTAAAATTGTTGGATGCAGGCTTAATTTATCCTATTTCTGATAGTTCTTGGGTAAGTCTAGTTCATGTGGTACCAAAAAAAGGGGGCACTACGGTGATAAAAAATGAGAAGAATGAGTTAATTCCAACCCGAACTGTTACAGGTTGGAGGGTGTGCATAGATTACAGAAGACTAAACGTGGCAACACGAAAGGACCATTTCCCGTTACCATTCATTAATCAAATGCTGGAAAGGTTAGCCGGACACGATTACTATTGTTTCCTAGATGGGTACTCGGGGTACAACCAGATTGCAGTTTCCCCTGAGGACCAAGAGAAGACTGCATTCATATGACCCTATGGTATTTTTGCTTATAGAAGAATGGCATTTGGGTTGCGCAACGCACCAACCACTTTTCAAAGGTGTATGACATCAATCTTTGCTGACATGCTCGAAAAGCATATGGAAGTATTTATGGATGACTTTTCTGTATTCGGTTCTTCATTTGATAATTGTTTGACTAAATTGTCACTTGTGTTAGAAAGATGCCAGCAAACAAATTTGATCATGAACTGGGAAAAGTGTCACTTCATGGTACGTGAAGGAATAGTCTTGGGACACAAGATCTCCAACCAAGGTATCGAAGTGGACATAGCATAAGTGGAGGTAATAGCTAATTTACCACCTCCGGTAAATGAAAAAGGCATCTGGAGCTTCTTGGGACATGCGGGGTTCTACCGCAGGTTCATAAGAGATTTCTCGAAGATCGCCAAGCCACTAACTAGTCTACTGGTGAAGGATACACCATTTCTGTTTGACAAGGAGTGCAGGCAAGCCTTCGAGACTTTGAAGAAGGAACTTGTGTCAGCCCCCATAGTTATTTCCCCTGATTGGTCTCTCCCTTTTGAGATAATGTGCGATGCTAATGATAATGCAGTAGGGGCAGTATTAGGGCAACGTAAGGAGAAGCTATTGCATGTGATCTATTATGCAAGCCACGTATTGAACCCTGCTCAAATGAACTATGCAACCACCGAAAAAGAACTCCTAAAGGTTGTGTACGCGTTGATAAGTTCAGATCCTATTTGTTGGGATCAAAGGTAATTGTGTATACTAACCATGCTGCTTTAAAATGTCTTTTTGCCAAACAGGAATCAAAGCCAAGGCTGCTGCTATGGATCCTACTACTACAAGAGTTCGACCTGGAAATCAGAGACAAAAAAGGTAGTGAAAACATTGTTACTGATCACTTGTCTCGGATGACTCCGATTCAAGAAACAGAAGAAACACACCCCATCAAAGACGAGTTCATCGACGAACGTATCTTAGTCGTTACGCATATCCCATGGTCCGTAGATTACGCGAACTATGCGGTAGGTGGACTAATACCTGATGACTTTGACTCTAACAGAAGACTTTTTTTGCATGATTGCAGGTTTTATATGTGGGACGATCCATTCCTTTACAAAAGGGATTAGATGGTCTGGTAAGGAGATGTGTTCCGGAGGAAGAGCAAAGGGACATCCTAAAAGCCTGTCACAACTCAGAATATGGAGGACATTTTAGCGGAGATAGAACCGCAGCAAAAGTCCTCCAGTCTGGATTGTACTGGCCTACACTGTTCAAAAATGCACAAGAGATGGTAAAAGAGTGTGATAGATGTCAGAGAATAGGAAACATATCCAAGAGAAATCAGATGCCTCAAAATGCCATGTTAGAGGTAGAACTGTTCGATGTGTGGGGAATAGATTTTATGGGACACTTCCTACCGTCCTTTGGAAAGCAATACATTCTGGTCGCGGTTGACTATGTGTCAAAATGGGTGGAAGCAGTAGCACTGCCCACGAATGACGCAAAAGTGGTAATATATTTCCTCAAGAATTGTATCTTTGCACGGTTTGGGGTACCAAGAGCACTGATTAGTGACGAAGGTACCCATTTCCTCAACAAGCTGATGGAAAACCTGCTAAGGAAATACAATGTCAAGCATAGATTGCCACACCGTACCACCCCCAGACTAGTGGACACATTGAGGTATCAAATCGGCAGATCAAGAAAATCCTAGAAAAGACAGTTAGCGCCTCACAAAAAGATTGGTCAATCAAGCTAGATGATGCACTCTGGGCATACTGAACAGCGCTCAAGACCCCTATAGATATGTCCCCGTATCAACTGGTCTATGGTAAAGCTTGTCATCTGCCGCTCAAACTACAGCACAAGGCATTCTGGACTACCAAATTTCTCAACTATGATCTGTCCAAAGCGGGTAAATCTAGGATTCTTCAATTACAAGGACTGGAAGAATTCAAAAATCGAGCATATGACAATGCCAAGATATACAAAGAGCAAACCAAAACATGGCATGACAGGCGTATTCAGAAGAAAGAACTTCAGGAAGGACAACTGGTCTTATTATTTAATTCAAGGTTGAAGTTATTCCCAGGGAAACTAAGGTCAAGATGGTCGGGACCCTTTATGATACAAAAAGTATTTCCGCATGGAGCCGTTGAACTAAGAAATCCCGTAAATGGAGACACGTTCAAGGTGAATGGACATAGGGTCGAACCGTACCTACAAGACCAGGAGGGTGGTCTAATAGACAAAATCCGTCTCACCTAAACAGACGGAGAACCGTTGAGCCATGCGACGTTAAACGAAGTGCTTCGTGGGAGGCAACCCACGCATTTTAAATTTAATCAGTTATGTGTCTTTTTAGGTTTACACAGGAGCTCTACAAGGAGGGAACATCACGTCAACAAATGTCTAAGTCATGAAAAAGGATAATCAACGTGGCCAAAGGTACCGGAGGTTGAACAGGAGAAAAGGCCAAAAAATGGCCAAAATGGCAGCCTGACACGGCCACCCGTGTCAGCTGACACGGGCCGTGTCAGGAGGGTGAAAATTCAACCAAAATAGTGGAAAAACAGTGGCCTGACACGGCCACCCGTGTCAGGAACACTAAAAGTGAAAGGGAATTTTTATTATCAACAATAGCCTGACACGGGCGGCCGTGTCAGCTGACACGACCCGTGTCAGGAGCACTAAAGGTAATATCCAAAACATGGGGATGGACAGTAGCCTGACACGGCCACCCGTGTCAGTTGACACGACCGTGTCAGGCAGGCGGAAATTTTGATTTTTTTTTTTAAATCCAAATTTTTCAGTGGGACCCACACATTTAATCCACTATTAACCATATTTTTTCCTCATTCACCTTATCATTATCAGATTTTTACTACAATCTTATCATTCTCTCTCATTATTCTCACTCTCCTTCTCCCCAAACCTTACAAACTCCATTAAACCTCACAAACCCCATTACCTAAAACCTTCCATAACCAACACTTCCACTCTCCTATCGTAAAAACACCCTTCACAAATATTACTCCACTCGCTGTCCCCGTTCTAACCACGGTTTCGGAATTTCCTAACTTCATAATTCAAATAATTTCTATTTTTGCAGGTCCAAAATGCCCCCGAGGAGAATTCTCACAGGAAAGCAGCAGCTTGCGGAGATGGCGAAGTCACGGAAGCGACCAAGCCGGAACCCAAATCCATACAACATCGTGTTTGACAACCCGGAACAAGAAAAGAGGTATCAAATTCACCGGAAGCAAAAACTCACACCGACGAGGTACATGTGTGAACACACTCTGAACGCACTAGGCTCAAAATGGAGGTATACCGGATGTTCCACGTTTTAGGCATGCTAGAGTTCATGAGCCTGGAAGCGCCGACATACGAGCGCATCACGTTCAAATTCCTTAGCACGTTGGAATTCCAACTCGAAAAGAGGTGGATAGACACGACCAGGTATTATTTCGGCACTTTGAGTTTCCGGCTGTTTAATAATTATCATGAATTGTCTGTTGAGGAATTAGCAGCGATACTCCGACTCCCTCTGTACGGACCAAGAGCGGCCCCAGATGGATTCTCACCTAAGGATTTCTGGATTGCCATCATCGGGAGGATGGATTACACCTCCAAAGATGCTAAGGCCTCGGGCATCCAGAATCCATGTTTTAGGTATGCTCAGAAGGGTTTAGCCCACACCCTGTTTGGAAGAGGCGATAGCACAGGGGTAGCTACTCAGAGAGAGCTATTCTTTATATACTCAATGGCACAAAACAAAGCCATCAATGTAGTTGCCTTTGCAGCGGACTATCTGGGAAGAGTTGGCCGAGCCGACTCTGGAGGCATCTCCGTAGGTGGCATGATCACCCATATCGTTGAGCATTTTGGGTATCAAGCTGTTTTACTCAAAGACACGCTAATTGCAGGTAAGACCAAAATTGACATGTCTGCTCTAATTTCACAAGGTATGATTGTTGTTGCCCCTACTTACTATTATGTGCTTATCCATAAGAGGTTTATTATAGCTCTGTCGGATCCAAACAGAGTTGATATTACTGACTGTGCCAACTGGTTATATATGAGCGCGGGCCCCGACACGGAAGAAGGCCACGACACTGACCATTTTAGTGTAGGTGATCAGTTTATAGATGACCAGGTGGAGGGCACGGAGGTAGAAGAAGAACCTCAAGCACCTCAGGAGCAGTTTGTACCACCACATCAGGAACCTACCCAGCAGGAGGCAGGTTCGTCTTCCTGGTCCACTGACCAATGGACCTGGGTACAAATCGAAATAGGTGACTTAAGGACGGAACAACAACGGCAAGGCATTGAGCAAACCTATCAGGGGGCAATGTTGGATGAGATGAGCAGCATGATGCGACTGTTGATGCTACATTTCCCACAACCACCTCCTCAGTAGGGTACTGTGAGTGTCCTCCTTCGCTCTTGTTCGCAAACATTGAGGCTAATGTTGAGTTCAAGTGTGGGGGAAATTTTATGTTTTTTATTGTTATTTTGAGTATTTTGTTATTTTATCTCAGTATTGTGTTATTTTACTTTTGTGCTTTCTAGATTTGGTTTTTCTGTTTGAAGGTACATTATGCTGCGAGTGTTTCAAGTCTGTGGTGATATGTTGGAAATAGTAATGATCACGATTGAGAGTGGATGAAAGGATCACGCCATTTACCATTGCTTGTTGTGAAGGATCTCCCCAGGAAGTTGACACTGTTGAAAGTAAGATCGGACGCAATGTATATAGCTTAACCAACATAAGTGTCCTGTACATTCCGAAGTAAGGAAGAAGTCGCACCACGCTAAAGAGTACTGTGGATACTGTCAAAGCTTACCCAAACAGGGCGAGTCATAAAAATCCAAACACATTTGATCATCATGAGCGATATTCAGGTTTGTCTTTATCACTCTAAATTTGCGTAGATTCTCTGGGAATGTCACTACATGATTACACACACTGAGGCACTTTGTTTGAAAATAACCCCGAGCCTTTCTAGCCATCCAATATAATAATATTCATTGTAAACCCCATTTGAGCTTGCATCCATTTGTTTGTTTAAACCCCATAAATGTAACCCTTGGCCAAAACACTTCCTTACCCTGTTCAGAGTCATATTAATACATTTAAACTGTGTTGAAAAGCTAAGTTTAGAGTAAAAACCCCAAAAGCTCCTAAAGCCCAAGAAAGTGCAAAAACAAGAAGAAGAAAAAATGAATGAAATAGGAAATCATCGAGAGAAAGAAAGAAGAGAAAAAAATTTATAACTCGAAGATTAAAAAAGAAGCACGAAAAAGGGCACTCGGTGGAAAAATAGAAAAAGATAAAACCGAGCAAACAAAAGAAATCAACACAGTAGGTAACATCGACTCTGAACCAAAAACCACTTGTTTCCCATTTTTTTAAATATCCACACCCTAACCCAAGCCAAGATATAACCCGAAAGACCTTAAAAAGGGTATGTGTTGTGTGTATGTGATATGAAAAGAGAGACTATTCAAACTTGCGAGTTGATATTGCATATTCTGAATTATGAGTGAAAACACTTAACCCGAGAGAATTGGTGAGAATGTGATATAAGCTGACAGGTGAGACCGTGCTTTGAATTGGAAGTGCGATTGAAAACTTACAAGGAAAAGGCAGGAGTTATGGAAGGAATGGGGAAGACGTTAACGAATGATCTCAGTAGTGTTATGAACCATAAAGAATCCGGAGGAGTGACACACAGTGTTGTCTGAAACATTACTTACG
Organism: Lathyrus oleraceus; assembly: GCF_024323335.1. Classification (NCBI taxonomy): domain Eukaryota; kingdom Viridiplantae; phylum Streptophyta; class Magnoliopsida; order Fabales; family Fabaceae; genus Lathyrus; species Lathyrus oleraceus. The sequence goes on from NC_066580.1 coordinate 148,516,905, forward strand.
GACAAGCAATGATCTAAGTTTGGGGTTGTGATGAGTCACCATTTGCATTAAATTTTCGTTACTGATCCGACAAGAAACCGAGGCTTTTGAAATATTGTGCAAGCATTTTTTATGCTTCTCGAGTCAATTTTACTTCCGATATTATATTTAAGCATTTCCATTCATTGGTATGTTTTAATTCTATTTTCGTGATTTTATGCGTGGGATAGCTATGTTTTTGTCCAACAGGTCCAGGTAGAAGAACCAGAGAACTCAAAATGAGACATTGCGAGATTCTGGCAAGAAAAGGAGCAGAAAACCCCGGTACAGGAGGCCTGACAAGGTCACCCGTGTCAGGCAAAGGAGGACGTGGTGTAGAAGACAGTGGCCTGACACGGCCACCCGTGTCAGCTGACACGACCACCCGTGTCAACTGACACGGGCCGTGTCAAGTGTCATACCCCAAAATTCACCCTACCCTGGTACAATTTTCATCTGATCCATGACCCTACTGCACATGCATGCATTCATTATTTCATCATCACAATTTCATTGAAATTTCATAACCAAATACATATTACACAGACTCAAGACATGGTGTTTACACCCGGAAAAAACTGGGGTTATCCGGTTAAAATTCTGGAAAAAAAATTGATTGGGTAATCGATTACCCTAATCATGGTAATCGATTACCCAGACCAAAAATTGATTTTTTGGCCATTTTAGACTGTGTAATCGATTACCCTAATCATGGTAATCGATTACACAGACCAAAAAATGATTTTTTGGCCATTTTGGACTGTGTAATTGATTACCCTAATCATGGTAATCGATTACACCTGCGCAGACAGTAGTAGTAGCTCTACTTTTTACCCAGAGTACCTTTTGGTTCACCCACTTCAACCCCTTTGCTTCCTCTATAAATAGAACACTATCCCCAGTTATTTTTCAAGCTTGAAAGCCAAAAAACATCTGTCCAAATCATATTCAAGCTCCCTCTTTTCAACCTAAACCCTAACTCACCTAGACCTTCTTTTCTTCTTTGAACCACCCAACCACCATGTAAAAATCCACAATCTCCACACAACAAAAACAGTAGCAAACTTGTGACCTTCACTTACATAATCATTCACCACCATCACATAAACATACAACTTCCTTTCCTTCCATTTTTCTACCATAACAACCATAGCCACCCTCTTCCAAGCTTTTTGCTTCATTCTCAAACCCAAACACAACAACAACCTAGTTTTGACACCACAATCTTGGTAATATTTTGGACTCAAACTCCTTGACATTTTTTGGTTTTGTTTTGTGTTTGGAAATGGGTTTTTACTCTTGGGTTGTGTTTTGAGAGAGATTTGAGTCAACTTTGAGACAAGTGGTTTTTGTTGGGTTTACACCCTTTTGGGGATTTTTTGCTCTTACTACTTTTTATCCACCATTTTCAATCAAACCTTGTTTCTTGTTATCATTTAATATTTATTGTTGACTTATTGTTCACATTTATTTGGTTGATGAGATCTATTAGATCATGGCTATGGTTGTTTAGAGTTGATAAAACCTTCAATGTTTCAAACCTATTAATGATTGATCAGTAGATCCTTCATGATACTTTGAGGCATTGATAGGTTGCCTCTATTTCAACCATGTTTGGGTCATTTGATACATAGATGAAACCATTTTCTTTACATTAACTTGTTATTCTATTTGCTTATTGTTATTCTACTAACCACTAACTACTAACTACTAACTACTAACTCCTAACATTTACATTGTTGCACTTTACTTCCTTGCCATTTATTTTATTGTTCATTTACATTCACTAACCATTATTATTGTGATATTGTAATTCTTTATCTTGTGATTTACTTTTATGTCATTACATTGTAATTTACATTCAAATACTCATTATCATCATCATTGTACAAACGCATCATGCATGTTTATTTACTTGTTATTTATTTTATTATCATCATACATTAAAAATAACAAAAACATGATAAAATGGTAAAGACCAAAAAATATTCACTCCACTCTTAATCAACTTGGACTTAGAGGATTTCATCTTAGGACCTTTGCTTGGAGGCCTTCCTTACTCTTTGTGATACTTTGTAAACACTTGGATTTTCATCCGTAACTTACATGCATGTTGTAAGAATGGCATCATGGCACCACCTTAGGGGGACATGTTTGTAAGACCATTATCCTTTGTTTAGCTTAGGTCACTTTTGCACACAAAAGGCTTTCTCTTGTGCTATCTTACAATGAGACTCTTTAATTTCTTGTTGATTACTTTGCATTCATGTTGCATAAGCCAAATTTCATAATCAAAATAAAATAAACCCTTGATTCAACGTCAAGTGACATTTTCTTAGCCAAATTCAAAAATACTTAATAATTACGATTATTATTGTGCCCCACGAGCCTTAAGTGGTGGAGAATGAGTAAGAATGGAACATTCATACCCTTACTCTGATTATTTTGGACGCAAGACGCTTGGCTTGTTGTCTAGAATAATCACCTCCACCTATAGACTTTAGTACAATATAATCACAAACACTCATTTCATAAAGCCCTTATTCAAGGTAAAAACCATACAACTCATCAAACTCATTTTTGTGCCTTAGGGCATCATCCTGAAAACCCTTTTCTCAAAGGTAAAATCAACCAACACACAAATATTTTCTACTCTGAACTACGGAGCTCTGATTCCTCATCCCCGAATGAGTGATACGTATGCACAAGGGCCTCAATCCTTGGCGAGCACTATAATAACAAAAACACCCCCTTCTCTTCACACATTCTTTTGAGAATAAAACAATAATAGATAAATCCCATGTATGTAAAACAACCGAAATGGTTCCCATGGAGTACCATGGACGTAAGGGGTGCTAATACCTTCCCCTTACGTAACCGACTTCCGAACCCAAATCTCGGTTGCGAGACCGATTCCTTATCCTATTTTAGCGCTTCCCGTGCGCGTCTCTTTTTCGAGGATTTTATCGACTATTTCCCCTCTCCTCTCCGATAGAGGTAAACTAAATAAAATTCGGTGGCGACTCTTCTGACTTTGCCTCTCTTTGGCATCACTTTAGTCCCGGTTTCGTTATCGTGAAATCCCGGTAGCGACAGCTGGCGACTCTGCTGGGGACACCAAAATTCCCTAAGCAAGTCTAGCCTAGTTTGGGTTGTTCCTCTTTTACGTACGTGGAGATTTATCTCTTATCTATTTTTTCTGTATATATTGCTTTCTTTGCTAACCTGTGCATATTTTCTTCGTTTACCTGTTAGTCCGAAACCCTGACTCTGCGACGAAGAATTTTGAAGGCAATAATGATTGCAAAGGAAAAAACCTTGTGTGAAGGACTTTCCACCCGATTCTGAGAGCTTGCTTGAGATAGGAGAGGTTGAGTAGTATTAATCCGCGAGGTGCCTTCCTCGTTAGGGTCGTACGAGAACCTCACTTAGCGGTAGATTCTCTTAAGGGGATTGATGACCGTCGTGCTTTCGGCGTAAGCATCTTTTCTTTTACTAGAGTCAATGACCCTAAGACCCCTTTTAGAACCTTTAAAACTATGGCTAGCCTAGACCGATGATCGCATAGTATAGGTGTAACACCTCAAAATTTGCCCTCCTCTCTTGGGACTAGCATTAACATATTTACATATCATTTTAGGACATTAGGCATCTCATATTGCATAGCATGTGGTTACATAGTGCAAGCTATCTTCCCAAGTCTTGATCAGGAGATGAGGAAGTTCAAAGGTGCAAGCTAGGGTTTAATGACTGATCATGGGCCATCTGAGGATTGGACTGTGAATTAGGGTTTTGTGATTCCCAAGGGTATTGGTCTCCATGTTGATTGAATTGATGCATCATCATCATCATGTTTGGATGTCATCAGAAGATTGGAGAAGATTCCTTGAGATTAGGGTTTTGACCACAGGTCAACCCTAATCAGTTGTATTGGGCCAATCAGGGCTGGATCAGGAGATGAGGTTTCTGATGGTTATGAGGTTCATTTTGTGACTATATGGTGCTTATGGAGGCTAGGGTATCACCCTTGAGCCATTTCAGTTGAAGATTGGGGCTCAGTTTGATCTATGCATTGCCAGATTCATCTATCAGATGAAAAGTCAACTGTGGTCAACTGTACATGATCTGGTGGATTTGGAGGTGGAAACAAGTTAGACACACTTCATTCATGTTGGAACAAGTGTTAAATGACATCTCAAAGCTTAAAATTGAAGAAAATCAGGTCAGGACAAAAACTGCCAAAAATAGCAAGTGACTGGTAACTGAAGTTTCCAAAAATGGAAAGTTTTTGACCTCAAAAACAGAAGTCCAAGGAAGCTTCAAATGAAAAATTGTTCAACATGACAGATGTAGATCTTGTTCTCACCTTTCCAAAAAGTCCAAGAACTTGAAAATCCAATGTACGGTTTGCAAAATATGGCTCATTGAATTTCAGAAAAGACCGTAATCAGGAGGCCATAACTTCCACATGGTTTGTCCAAATTGCAAGTTCTTTATATGCACAAACTCCATTTGACATGTACTTTGAGGGTGCATCATTGGATTTTCCCAAAAGTGGCCAAGGCAAAAAGTCACTTTTCAACTGGACAGCTGAATTGGACCAGGGGCAAAATCGTCCAAATGTCAAAATAATTGGAATTTTTGAATGGGACTTTTTCCAACACCTCAGGAATGGCATTTAGAATGTGTTTGAATTTTCATTTCATGCATAAGGCTTTTAATTTGGATTTTGTCTTGAAAAATGGAAATGACAAAAATGGACATTTTGCAAATACATGGTGAGTTTGAGAAATACATGACCAATTGCAATGGGAATTGTTTCTACACTTCACATATGGTGTTTTGGACATGTTGAAACCAATTGTGAGCTGGCATGTGCTGTCATTGTGTATTGACCAATTTGCCCTCATTTGCAAAAATTACATTATCACTTAATTAAGCCAAATGATAATTAACAAGATTAGAGCTTGGATTAAGGGTGCATATAAATTCCAAATCATCTCCTAATCATAACTAACTCTCACAATTACCAAGAACAGATCTAGAAACCTCTCATTCTCTCCATTTTGCTCAAGAACACAACACTTTCAATCTCAAAATTCTTCATCATTTCTCAACCTTTTTTCGTGATTCTTGTTGTATTGAACTCACATCATCATCCACAACATCTGTTTTGGGAGTTTGGGAGAAGAGAAGCTTGCAATCTCGGCTGCATTTTCGAGTTTCTTCCATGGTGAATCGCGGATTCGTGCGCTAGGAGTGGAATTGGTGGAACCTGAGCATAGCATTCGACTTAGGGAGGTTTGTTTCGCATCTGTTTGAAGAAAAGAGACACGAAGAACATCGATTGCGTCACTGCCATTCCAGGTTTGAGCAAAATTCGAATCTCTCCAAATGCTTAATAATTATGTGCGTTTTAAAGTGTGTAGCATGTGGATCATCGTGATAGCTTTAGTTTTGTAAATAGTTGCCTGTAGTGTGCGAAATCGTGATTTGAAAGTATGAACATAAACCCTAACTTGTTCGATTTGGTTGATTTAGGAACAATTAGGATGTAATAGTGTGATATTTGGATTGTGTGTGGAAAGACCTTTCCAACGGTTATAAGCATGCCAATTTTCATTAACTTTCGATGTTCATCATTTTTTCAATTTTCTGGAAAAGTTCTGGACGAAAGAGATGAAGAAACACGCTGTAGATCCAAAAAAGCGTTTGAATTTTCAAACTGGGAGTTTCCCGCTCCCGCCACTGAAAATTACAGATATGCCATTGTAATTTAAGTAATTCATTTTAATTATTTAGAAAATTGATAGCATCTTTAAAAATTCATAAAAAATAGTAAAAAAATCCTAAAAATATGGAGATTTTTTCCTTGACTTTGTTGACTTGTGTAGAATTTTTTTGACCTATTGGTCAAAGTTGTGCTTGGCAAATATTTTATTTGGCATAGGCTTTTCTAATGTATGTCACATTTTGATACATTTTGGCAATTTGGTCATGAAATACTCATATCATAAAATAAATGGCTGAAAATTTTTGTGGTGGTTCTTGACTCATTGAGGATTATTTATATGTAAATTTCATGAATTTTTGATACCTGGTTAGAGAGCAGCAAATTCTGGAACTTAGGTGTGACAATTTGTGTCACACCTCTTGATGTCAACTTGTTGAATTTAATTGGATGACCTATGCATGTTGGAATTGGCTGAAATTTTGCATGGTGAATTGTTGATATGTTAGGATGTTGTATGAATTTTTGTAGAATTTTTCATTGCATTTTCAATTTAATCTTGATTTTTCATTTCTGGTGATTAAATTTGCAAGTCCATGTGACATAGGTTGGTAGATTGATTGGGAAATCCTCATATTGTATTGTATGGCCATGAAATTTGATATGCATGAACTAGACACATTGTGTGACCTGCCTGTTTTGGTCTCATCCATTTCTTTTTTGTTTTCAATGAGATATGAATTTTTGAATTGGATGTATGCATTGATGGTGTGAATTGGAGCCTATGATTGTGTCTGTTTTTGTTGATTTTCATTGACATGGTTTCATTTGCCCAATTGAGCTCAAATTTGACATGGTAGACCTTGATTATCCCCTGTTTAGGTGTATTTAATTTGAGAATTTTTGGATTTATTTTGATAGGGATTTGAATGCAATACTTCTGTTTGTATGTTTGGTGGTTCATTTGACCTCATATGGATTGTTTTGTGCATGAATTGAATATGATGGATGATATAAACATGAGACCAATGATGTTTGCTTGTGTTTGATGATAATTTGATGTTGGATGGTGGATACCTTGCTGTTTTAACTTTTTTCTTGCTTTTGGACCCTAGGCTTGGCCTAGTGGTCTAGTTGCTAATGTTTGCTTGGTTTTTCAGGATCAAAAGCATAATGTACATGGAGAATGATACAAGTTGATTTTAATTGATGTTGTGGATGTTTGTACACTAACATAACCTTGTTTTGTAGGTGTTGGAGCTTGGGCTTAAGCCTTGAGCTTGCTTTGTGTTGTATTGTTTAAACTGTTTGATTGTTTGCTGTACAATTTGTCTGATTGAATACTGACTGAGTTTGATTGTTTCCAGGTACTTTAGTTGCTCAGTTCCTTGTGAACTATTGCTTTGCTTTGCTTTGCATAAGCAATTTGCATTGAGGTAACTTCTTAAAACTTCATGTAGTCTGGAGACCCGGCTGTTACCGGGCCGGGCAAATTGTCTGAAGTCCTCCTTAAGAGGCAATGCTTGTGTATGTTTATTTTTAAGCCAAGCAGGAAAAGTCCTTCAAGTAAGGCAATTGGTGGAAGGTAGGGGCAAGCAACCTGTCCCCCACTATTCAGTTGAGTCTTCTCCTTGCTCCCATTACATGGTTGTAGCATTGAGATCAAAAGCCCAAGATCCGTTGTGTCAGAGTCATCGAGTATAAAAGGGTTCCCCTATTCTGGACCCATGCTCATTTGTCAGCTCTCCCTGGTTAGGGATAAGAGCTGTGAGGTCTGATCCTCACTTCACCTCTTCATCTGCTTCACCTTAGCCTCGTAATGGCAAGGTTAAGAGCAAAACCAGCCTGTACAGACGATTGCTTAGGCAGTCAAACCTGATTGATTGAGCCCCCTTGTTTGGCTATAGTGCGTGTTATGTGGATATCTGATTGACATGCTTGTTTGAGATACCTGTTCTCATTTGATGATATATGATTGTATGCTTGTGTGCTAGCTTCTTTCCTGGTTAGGTTAGTTTGCTTATGCAAGTAGGATAGAAAACCGAACTTAGGGTTAACGATGCATGACAACATTAGGCTCGAGTCTCAGCTCCCTAGTCGTGTATCTTTCCCCGGTTTCTGGTTAGCCATTTAGTCCCTTTCAGGGGAACTACATCGCCCTGATCCTCGTTCCAGACGAGGTATGTAGGCAGGTGGTCGTGCGAGACCACTCCGGGCAACCTTTTTCTTTTTTGCGTGTGTTTACTTGTTATCTGATTGCGTGTTTTGGCTCGGATGCCGACGTAAGCCCAGTGATTGGCTGTCGGGCTCCTCGTTTGCCCTTTTGAATGTGTTTTGGTTCGGATGCCGACGTAATTCCATCCAGTGGTTGTCGGGCTCCATGTTTGCCACTCTTGCTTGTTTGTGTTGTTTTGTGTTGTTTGGCGTGCGTAAGCCGAACTACAGTGGCTCTGATTCTTGTTCCAGACAAGATATGTAGGCATAAGGTGCGATACCTTATCGAGCCCGTTTCTCCTAACCCCACCTGCGTTCCCTGTGTGTGTGTGATGTTTAGCAACCTTTTCTTTATTCTAGGACGTGGATCCCGTCGAGTACGACGGACGTGAGGGGTGCTAATACCTTCCCCTTGCGTAACCGACTCCCTTACCCTTTCTCTCTGGTCGCAAGACCATTTCCTTTCCAGGTTTCTCTGAGCGTTTCCTTTCCCTATCTTGGGATAAATAACGCGCAGTGGCGGCTCTGTGTGTTTTTATTTTTAGCTCGCCGGTTGATTTTTCGCAGGATGCGACAGCTGGCGACTCTGCTGGGGACATAGCGGTGTAGACCTATGCTGGTCCATCGTCCCTAAGCGAGTCCTTCCTAGCGTTCTAGGATTAGTTTAGGTTGCTTGTTGTGTGATTTATTGCATTTATTATTCTAACCAGTGTGTATATATTTGCATTAATGTCTGCATGCATCATACTATCATGTTGTTGCCGTCCTCTGTACAGGTGGTTCCTCTGTTTTGGGGTGGGAGTCAGTTGAGGTAAAAGGCCCAATACCCAGGCTATGAGTGAAATCTAGGAAACCTAGGAATAGAGTGATGCATGGGAAGCGGGTGGTATGGCGCCACTTAGCGGAACATTGACATCACGAGCAGTTCAGACCCTGGTGGGATATTATCGTTACATACTTCGGGTGTGTATATGATGGTATTCTGCGAAAGGTTATTTATGCTGCGTTTCTTCCGACTTTACCCTGGCCTAGATGACACCCGTGAGTGGGGAGGGAATGATCATTTTAACAGGTACAGATGGTGACTGTTGGTGATTGATGGTGACTCAGATGGTGACTTTTTGTTCCGTGGATCCGAGTCATATTTATAAGTCAGATTTATGGTCGTTTATTACGGTGACGCCGGAGTGCTGTCCGTGATATTTATCAGTGGGGATCCGTTTATTTCAGGATTCCCCGGGCCGAGTTATTTATCAGTGGGGGTCCGTTTATTTCAGGATTCCCCGGGCCGATTCAGATGGTGGTGGTGTGTCTGCTCAGAGACCAGTGATGATGATGATGTATCTGTCTTCCGTTTATTTCGGAACCCTTGAGATGGATTGGTGGTTACAGATTCCTCAGATGGTTGTGATCAGTTCAGAAATCAGGGCTGTGATTCAGAGCAACAGATGATTAGATGACTTGGAGGATGGCCCAGTGCATTGCATACATCTGCATCATTCTCATTTTGCATCCATCTGCACCAGACTTACGTCTAGCCATATGGGGAGTATGATGGATTGAGAATCTGGTTGAGAGACATCTGGATGTCAGAATGTTATTGGTGAAATATTATCTGTCTCGATGAAACCAGAATCAAAAGACAGAATCTTCCTCATATGGATAGACGTTGCATTCATGCATATTAACCTGTTTGCTGTTTTGCAGGAATCATTGCTCGTGCTCGCAGAACCGTACCTTTGCACTCAACACGCCCTCACAGATATTACACCAGGCGCAATACTCCCAGACTGATGGATCCTCCCAACGCTGACATCCTCGAACTGAAAGAGAAGATGGGAGAGCTGATCAATGTCATGTAAGAGTTCGCCTTGGGGCAGAAAGTAATTGCCGAAAAGGTGGGGAGGATTGAAGACTGGCTGAAGATGGGGAGCATGCAAGGAAACGCTTCGTCATCTGGACCGAAGAAATCTTTTGGTAATGACCAGCACAAGGATGAGGGTGAATCGAGTGCTGTGTACGCCCAGAGAGGACACGGTAGGGGTCGTTACTACCAGCACACCGCTGCGGTAACTATTCCTGCTGACAATCAGCCTGCACAACAGCAACAGCAGCGTCAGCCATTTCAGCGGAGGTCTCCGAGGGTAGGATATCCAGTCAGGAGGGGGATGAGTGATCGGCATTTTGACAAGCCGCCCGTGACTTACGCCTCTCTGTTTAAAAAGTTGATGGACCTTGGATTGGTACGGCCAAGGATGTTGACTCCGTTGAAACCTGATCAGAGGCCAGCCAATTTCGATGAAAATGTCAAATGTGAATTCCATTCGGGTGCTCCCGGGCACAGTGTAGAGGACTGCAAAGCTTTTAAGCACGTAGTCCAAGACCTGGTGGATTCAAAAGCAATCAACTTTGCTCCATCTCCCAACGTTAATGCCAATCCCATGTCGGCACATGGTCAGGCGATGGTGAGTGCGATTGCTGAAGATTCGGATCACGCCTGTGCGGTAGGTGAAGGGACTGACAGTAACTGCGGGTTGGATGGTTGGATAAAGCCGTGCGTACCAGGAAGCTGGAAGGCTTAACAGATCAGCACCGTCACTCGTCCGGAAGAGTAATGATTTCTTGTTTTCAGTTTATCTGCATGAAAGCCATACGTGTTGCCCGACACGTAATGGTCCATTGTAAGGGCCACCTCATGTTTACATTTGCAACATTTCTGCATCATTAATAAATGGATGTTTTTCAGTCAAAAAGCGGTGTTCCCTGTTTTTCATTTATTTTTGCAGTTTAAAAACAAATAAAAATGGCAATGTGTGTTTTCATTTTTCTTTTTTGATTTGTCTCGTCCTAACTTCAAAAGTAATTCTCCGGACCTCGTTGATAACAATTTGGTTACCCCTCATATGACTTCGACAAACCGGTCTATCTTACTGAAGAAGAAGACGAAGAAGATTGTGATCTGCCGGAATTAGCCAGGTTGTTGAAACAAGAGGAGAAGGTGATTCAGCCGCATGCAGAGCGGATTGAGGTTGTTATTCCAAGCACCGCCGAGGTCAGGAAGGAAATAGGAAAATGAGGCCGCTTCAGAGGCAAGCCGAGAGCAGAATGGTAGCCTTGATAAAGGAACATGTGAATACCTTTGCCTGGTCATGTCAGAATATGCCAGGATCGGATACCAGTGTCGTTGTGTACAAGCTACCATGGAGAGAAGACGGTCCTCTGGAAAAGCAGAATGCCAGTGCCTGTAGCAGAAAGCCATGGTGACTTTGTTTCATGATATGATTTATCATGAAATGGAATGCTATGCTATGACATGATAGCAAAGTCCCAAACAGGAGTGGGGCATCTGGTGGAGACAATTCAAACTGAGGTTGAATTCAAGTAAGTGCACGTTCAGAGTGCGATCCGGTAGGATGTTGGGGTTCAGTGTCAGAGAGGAATCGAGGTTCCTGCTTTAAAAAAAAAAAAAAAAAAAAAAAAAAAGGAAAAAAAACAAATGCCTAAACCGAGAATAAAGAAAGAGGTTCGTGGTTTATTAGATAGATTGAACTACCTGTCATGGTTCACATCTCCTCTAACCGACACGTGCGAACCCATATTCAAGCTGTGAAAAAAAGATCAAACGGTCAGGTGAAATAATGATTGCCAAGGGGCATTGAAAGAAATAAAGGAATAAGTTGCAGGAACCTCTGATTCTGATACCTTCCGTGGGAAGAGACTGTTAATCTGTACTTGACAACCTTCGAGGGGTCTACGAGGTGAAGTGGGTCAGCATGACGAGTCTTGTCGAAAAGAGCATGCAATTTACCTTAGCAAAAAGTTTACCGACTGTGAAACAATACATTCACTGTTCGAGAAAACTTGCTGTACTTTGGCATAGGCTGCTCGCCGACTGAGACAGTTTATGCTGGTTCATACCACTTTGTGGATTTCCGAGATGGATCCGATCAGGTAGATGTTTGAAAGAGCCAGCAGTAACCGGACGGGTTGCAAGAGTGCAAAAGAATGTTGACTGGTTTGTGATACTCTCAGAAAGCAATCGAAGGGGTGTATTGTCTGACTACATCGCTCCGCAACCCGTTGAGGTTATCAACCGATGAAGTTTGAGTTCCCTGATGAGGACATCTCGAGGTACTCAAATCGAAAGATTGAGAGTGACCGATCCCGGAGGAGGGGCCTGACCCTGAATCCGAACGGATTCTGATGTCTGATGGGGAGGTTAAGGTGAATGAGCTTTTGTTGCCCGGATAACGTTTGAATGCACCGACGGTGCGATTGTGCAGAAAATGGTGGTAACCTACAGAGACTGGCATGAGATGTTGCCGTTTGCATTGCATGGGTGTCGAACGTCGGTGCGTAAATCTACTGGGGCAACTCATTTCTTGTGGGTATATGGAATGGAGGCTGTGTTACCGGTTGAGATTCAGATTCCCTCTTTGAGAGTCCTGATGGACGTGAAGTTGCAAGAGGCTGAATGGGTAAGGACCCGGTATGAAGAGTTAAGCCTAATCGAAGAAAAGAGGTTAGCAGCCATCTGTCATGGGCAGTTACACCAGCAACGGATGAAGCGTGCTTTTGACAAAAAGGTGCGACCTCGGGTATATCACGTGGGTGATATGGTGTTGAAAAGGATCCTTCCTCCTCAAAACGATCGAAGGGGCAAATGGACACCGAATTATGAAGGTCCATTTGTGGTCAAGAAGGTTTTCTCTGGTGGAGCCTTGTTGTTAACGACCATGGATGGCGAGGATTTTCCATCCCCTATGGATGCGGACGCAGTTAAAAAATACTTCGTATAATTGACCCGCTGGACGAAAAGAACAAAATAGTCCAGGCAAAAATGGGCATCCCGGCGAACCAAAAACAGAAAGAAATGGTTCGGGCAAAAATTAGGGATAAAAATGAAGAATGTACACCCGGCAAGTCGAAAACCTGGAAAGGCGACTTGGGCAAGAAAGGGTATCCCGGTGGACTGAAAACCCGAAAGGGCGGTCTAGGCAAAAGAGGGATTGAAACGAACAACTGCGTCCAGCATGATCGTTTGCGCTTTGGTTAAAGCATCATGGATAATACCCGGTAGGGATCAGTTGGAAGCGTCTTGTTCAGAAGGCAGAAAAGCACGGAGAGTCTGAGGACATATGGGGTGTAACCGAGTTGGAACTCGATGAGATCACGGGTTTCACGTTGCCATTAGGATAGATTTTTCCTTTTGTGCGCAATTACCTCTTTTCAGGAATTGCTTCCTTTTGTATTGCTCATTTGAGCCACACTTTTCAAATCAACAAAATGCACATTCAGTCAAATAATTTTATTTTTGTTTTTCATTACCGTTTTGATTGCAAAAAACATCCAATTATTTTGATAAAGAATCTTTGCATTTTAATACATACAGGTTCCTTCCAATGCATGTTTATAAGATTGAGAGCTTGAAATCTTATTTGGAAGGTTGAGTGACCCAAGTGTTGAAATCTTGACACGCCTGGGGCACGGTTTTATCTAACGATCTGTTTTGCAGGAACTGTTAGATGTTTTTTACTCACTTGCATGTTGTGATGTGGAAGCTTTGACAAGGGAGATCCCCATGAGAGTCCGATCAGGGACGAACGTATGAAGAAACGACGAAGCGACGTTGCGACGTATGACGAGCCTTGATGATAATCAAGAAGACTCTTCAAAGTCGGAAGACTGGAAAGTTTGTAATTCCCCGCGGAGTCCGATCAGGGATGAGTGCATGCATTAATCCCAGGAGTATGTCTCTCGTCGAGCGAGGAGCGACCTGGAATATAAGATGATGGAGCAGAAAAGGTCCGGATGAGTCTGGGAATTTTCAAAAGAGGAAAGCTGATACGAGATTGGGAGGTGGATACTGTGGTTCGATGCGTCGACGGGTGTTCTGTGCCAATTTTTCTCATTTCCCGGCTAAGTCCCCAAGCAGAGTTATAGGACTAGCTCCCCAGCAGATCCAAGGTCTGTGGACTTCCCTAGCCGAGTCAGGATGATTGTCCCCGGCGGGTTTGCGATGATGTTTCCTCAGCAGCCAGGCCAGAAGGTTGTTACTCCCCGAGTGGAGCGGGTCTTTTTCAATGAAATATATCTCCAGCAGTGTTCATCCTACCTGTGGATTGGACAATTTTCCGTAGCGGACGGATTTTGCATCTCCAGCTGAGGTGATTCCACCTATGGATTGCATGGGTTGTCCCCAGCGGAGTAGTATTCGTTTCCCTAGCAGGGTCAGGATGGTTATCCCCAGCCGGTGATAGATTGATGCTTCCCCAGTTGACAAGCCTGGAGGTTGCTGTTTCCCCAGCGGAGTATCTGTGAGTATTTCCCCAGTGAAGTCGTCAGGTATCTGTGAGGGTTTTCCCGAAGCGGAGTCAGGGTGATATCCCCAGCAAGTCAAGAGCTATTGTATCCCCACAGAGCGTTGGTGGTGTTTATCCCCAGCAGTTTCCCGAGTGGATTGGGTGCAAAGGAGGTTCTTCCTCAGCAAGGGTTGCCTTTTTCCAGCAGCAGTGCTATTCCCCAGCCGGGTGGAAATCGGAGCGACAACGAGTTCCTCAGCAGAGTGTCTCGTGCTTCCCAGAAGAGTCCCTTGAGGGGGATATTTTTTATGCATTCATCATGTAGAGTAAGCATAGCATATTGCATAGAAAAATAATAAATCGCGTAGCATTTCCATAATTATGGAGCATTACGCAGAAAAAGATCATGCATCATTGTTGCAAGCATAGAGCTAGTCTCAAGCCGTGGTTACCGTTTGAGAGGTGGTTTTGCCCAGAGGTGAAGATGTTACTCCGAAGAGTTTAGCCTCATGATTGGATCAGAGATGTACCCCAGTAGTGCGATACTGGAGGGAGTTTTTCCGTCGGGCAGAGATGGAAAGGTTACGCGATCAGCGCGATTCAAGCCGTGATTACCGCTTGAGGTTTGGTTTTGTCTGACAGCGAAGACGATGCTCCGAGGAGTTCAGCATTGTGAGTTTGGAACCACCGTTTCTTCCCAGACATCAGTAAGTGTTTGGTCGATCATTGTTTGATGTCTGTCCGCATCATTGTTTGATGTCTGTCCGCATCATTGTTTGATGTCTGTCCGCATCATTGTTTGATGTCTGTCCGCATCATTGTTTGATGTCTGTCCGCATCATTGTTTGATGTCTGTCCGCATCATTGTTTGATGTCTGTCTGCATCATTGTTTGATGTCTGTCTGCATCATTGTTTGATGTCCTGTCAACATCCTTGTTTGATGTCCTGTCAACATCCTTGTTTGATGTCTGTCTGCATCATTGTTTGATGTCCTGTCAACATCCTTGTTTGATGTCCTGTCAACATCCTTGTTTGATGTCCTGTCAACATCATTGTTTGATGTCCTGTCAACATCCTTGTTTGATGTCCTGTCAACATCATTGTTCGATGTCTTGTAAACATCATTGTTCGATGTCCTGTAAACATCATTGTTCGATGTCCAGTAAAACGTCGAGTTTCTTCCCAGTCATCAGTCAGTGTCTGGTTGAAAGTGTTACTCTGAGGAGTGTGGTACCATGGCGTCAGATCAGCAGTGTTCCCCAGTAGTGCGATATTGGAGGAAATGTTTCCGTCGGACAGAGATGGAAATGATATCAGAAGACGTTACGCGAGCAGCGCGATTCCGGGGTTCAAATGGAGAAAAGGAGATGTTGTGACATTTTCTGGAGATCGGGGTTCAATCAGAGAAGAGTATATGCTGAGGTATTTTCCGGGGTTCAAATGGAGAAAAGAAATGCTAAGGCATGTTCTGGGGTTCAAACGGAGAAAAGGAGATACTGAGGTATTTTCTGGGGTTCAAATGAAGATTGAAGTTGAAGATTGTATCCAGGATGAGGTCCTTAGGATTATCTTCTGTTCATGTGTCACCTTAGACTCTGGCTGAGGCCAATGGAGGTCGTTATGGGTGTCTTCTGAGGAAGAGTTACACATGCTACCTTCCTTTTGAGAAGGTTTACCCTCTGACATGTCGCCCTCAGAGTGGTTTGGTGTTATTTCCGACGTTGCCAGCGGAATTATCACGGGAGAATGGAGAAAAGGATATGCTGAGGCATTTTCCTGGGGTTCAAATGGAGAAAGGATATGCTGAGGCATTTTCCGGGGTTCAAATGGAGAAAGGGAGATGTTGCGACATTTTCTGGAGAACGGGGTTCATTCTGGCGATCGAGAGTTATCGTCAGGCGACTGGGGTTCAAATCGGAGATCGGGGTTCATTTATTTTGGCAAAGAAGGAGTGCTGAGGCATTTTCCGGGGTTCAAATGCAGAGGTCCGAGGATCGTTTGCACAAGCAGAAATTTCGGGGTTCAAGAAAAGCAAAAAAAGAATGAGAATCCCGCGTGGATGTGTGGTGTTCAGGCCATGGTTATCCCTGTGTTACCATTTATTTTGGTATCCAGGTCGACGTTGTTCAGAGTTTGTTTCTTCGCCGATGCTGACAGGCGTTGTTAATTATTATCCCATCAGAGTGCAAATTGTTCGTCTGTTCTTGGTATTCAATCACTCTTCATCCTGATCATCCGAAAGCCGAGGCTATTTCGTATCGACAGGTTCACAGTGGATTGAATAGGGGCAGCTGTAACACCTCAAAATTTGCCCTCCTCTCTTGGGACTAGCATTAACATATTTACATATCATTTTAGGACATTAGGCATCTCATATTGCATAGCATGTGGTTACATAGTGCAAGCTATCTTCCCAAGTCTTGATCAGGAGATGAGGAAGTTCAAAGGTGCAAGCTAGGGTTTAATGACTGATCATGGGCCATCTGAGGATTGGACTGTGAATTAGGGTTTTGTGATTCCCAAGGGTATTGGTCTCCATGTTGATTGAATTGATGCATCATCATCATCATGTTTGGATGTCATCAGAAGATTGGAGAAGATTCCTTGAGATTAGGGTTTTGACCACAGGTCAACCCTAATCAGTTGTATTGGGCCAATCAGGGCTGGATCAGGAGATGAGGTTTCTGATGGTTATGAGGTTCATTTTGTGACTATATGGTGCTTATGGAGGCTAGGGTATCACCCTTGAGCCATTTCAGTTGAAGATTGGGGCTCAGTTTGATCTATGCATTGCCAGATTCATCTATCAGATGAAAAGTCAACTGTGGTCAACTGTACATGATCTGGTGGATTTGGAGGTGGAAACAAGTTAGACACACTTCATTCATGTTGGAACAAGTGTTAAATGACATCTCAAAGCTTAAAATTGAAGAAAATCAGGTCAGGACAAAAACTGCCAAAAATAGCAAGTGACTGGTAACTGAAGTTTCCAAAAATGGAAAGTTTTTGACCTCAAAAACAGAAGTCCAAGGAAGCTTCAAATGAAAAATTGTTCAACATGACAGATGTAGATCTTGTTCTCACCTTTCCAAAAAGTCCAAGAACTTGAAAATCCAATGTACGGTTTGCAAAATATGGCTCATTGAATTTCAGAAAAGACCGTAATCAGGAGGCCATAACTTCCACATGGTTTGTCCAAATTGCAAGTTCTTTATATGCACAAACTCCATTTGACATGTACTTTGAGGGTGCATCATTGGATTTTCCCAAAAGTGGCCAAGGCAAAAAGTCACTTTTCAACTGGACAGCTGAATTGGACCAGGGGCAAAATCGTCCAAATGTCAAAATAATTGGAATTTTTGAATGGGACTTTTTCCAACACCTCAGGAATGGCATTTAGAATGTGTTTGAATTTTCATTTCATGCATAAGGCTTTTAATTTGGATTTTGTCTTGAAAAATGGAAATGACAAAAATGGACATTTTGCAAATACATGGTGAGTTTGAGAAATACATGACCAATTGCAATGGGAATTGTTTCTACACTTCACATATGGTGTTTTGGACATGTTGAAACCAATTGTGAGCTGGCATGTGCTGTCATTGTGTATTGACCAATTTGCCCTCATTTGCAAAAATTACATTATCACTTAATTAAGCCAAATGATAATTAACAAGATTAGAGCTTGGATTAAGGGTGCATATAAATTCCAAATCATCTCCTAATCATAACTAACTCTCACAATTACCAAGAACAGATCTAGAAACCTCTCATTCTCTCCATTTTGCTCAAGAACACAACACTTTCAATCTCAAAATTCTTCATCATTTCTAAACCTTTTTTCGTGATTCTTGTTGTATTGAACTCACATCATCATCCACAACATCTGTTTTGGGAGTTTGGGAGAAGAGAAGCTTGCAATCTCGGCTGCATTTTCGAGTTTCTTCCATGGTGAATCGCGGATTCGTGCGCTAGGAGTGGAATTGGTGGAACCTGAGCATAGCATTCGACTTAGGGAGGTTTGTTTCGCATCTGTTTGAAGAAAAGAGACACGAAGAACATCGATTGCGTCACTGCCATTCCAGGTTTGAGCAAAATTCGAATCTCTCCAAATGCTTAATAATTATGTGCGTTTTAAAGTGTGTAGCATGTGGATCATCGTGATAGCTTTAGTTTTGTAAATAGTTGCCTGTAGTGTGCGAAATCGCGATTTGAAAGTATGAACATAAACCCTAACTTGTTCGATTTGGTTGATTTAGGAACAATTAGGATGTAATAGTGTGATATTTGGATTGTGTGTGGAAAGACCTTTCCAACGGTTATAAGCATGCCAATTTTCATTAACTTTCGATGTTCATCATTTTTTCAATTTTCTGGAAAAGTTCTGGACGAAAGAGATGAAGAAACACGCTGTAGATCCAAAAAAGCGTTTGAATTTTCAAACTGGGAGTTTCCCGCTCCCGCCACTGAAAATTACAGATATGCCATTGTAATTTAAGTAATTCATTTTAATTATTTAGAAAATTGATAGCATCTTTAAAAATTCATAAAAAATAGTAAAAAAATCCTAAAAATATGGAGATTTTTTCCTTGACTTTGTTGACTTGTGTAGAATTTTTTTGACCTATTGGTCAAAGTTGTGCTTGGCAAATATTTTATTTGGCATAGGCTTTTCTAATGTATGTCACATTTTGATACATTTTGGCAATTTGGTCATGAAATACTCATATCATAAAATAAATGGCTGAAAATTTTTGTGGTGGTTCTTGACTCATTGAGGATTATTTATATGTAAATTTCATGAATTTTTGATACCTGGTTAGAGAGCAGCAAATTCTGGAACTTAGGTGTGACAATTTGTGTCACACCTCTTGATGTCAACTTGTTGAATTTAATTGGATGACCTATGCATGTTGGAATTGGCTGAAATTTTGCATGGTGAATTGTTGATATGTTAGGATGTTGTATGAATTTTTGTAGAATTTTTCATTGCATTTTCAATTTAATCTTGATTTTTCATTTCTGGTGATTAAATTTGCAAGTCCATGTGACATAGGTTGGTAGATTGATTGGGAAATCCTCATATTGTATTGTATGGCCATGAAATTTGATATGCATGAACTAGACACATTGTGTGACCTCCCTGTTTTGGTCTCATCCATTTCTTTTTTGTTTTCAATGAGATATGAATTTTTGAATTGGATGTATGCATTGATGGTGTGAATTGGAGCCTATGATTGTGTCTGTTTTTGTTGATTTTCATTGACATGGTTTCATTTGCCCAATTGAGCTCAAATTTGACATGGTAGACCTTGATTATCCCCTGTTTAGGTGTATTTAATTTGAGAATTTTTGGATTTATTTTGATAGGGATTTGAATGCAATACTTCTGTTTGTATGTTTGGTGGTTCATTTGACCTCATATGGATTGTTTTGTGCATGAATTGAATATGATGGATGATATAAACATGAGACCAATGATGTTTGCTTGTGTTTGATGATAATTTGATGTTGGATGGTGGATACCTTGCTGTTTTAACTTTTTTCTTGCTTTTGGACCCTAGGCTTGGCCTAGTGGTCTAGTTGCTAATGTTTGCTTGGTTTTTCAGGATCAAAAGCATAATGTACATGGAGAATGATACAAGTTGATTTTAATTGATGTTGTGGATGTTTGTACACTAACATAACCTTGTTTTGTAGGTGTTGGAGCTTGGGCTTAAGCCTTGAGCTTGCTTTGTGTTGTATTGTTTAAACTGTTTGATTGTTTGCTGTACAATTTGTCTGATTGAATACTGACTGAGTTTGATTGTTTCCAGGTACTTTAGTTGCTCAGTTCCTTGTGAACTATTGCTTTGCTTTGCTTTGCATAAGCAATTTGCATTGAGGTAACTTCTTAAAACTTCATGTAGTCTGGAGACCCGGCTGTTACCGGGCCGGGCAAATTGTCTGAAGTCCTCCTTAAGAGGCAATGCTTGTGTATGTTTATTTTTAAGCCAAGCAGGAAAAGTCCTTCAAGTAAGGCAATTGGTGGAAGGTAGGGGCAAGCAACCTGTCCCCCACTATTCAGTTGAGTCTTCTCCTTGCTCCCATTACATGGTTGTAGCATTGAGATCAAAAGCCCAAGATCCGTTGTGTCAGAGTCATCGAGTATAAAAGGGTTCCCCTATTCTGGACCCATGCTCATTTGTCAGCTCTCCCTGGTTAGGGATAAGAGCTGTGAGGTCTGATCCTCACTTCACCTCTTCATCTGCTTCACCTTAGCCTCGTAATGGCAAGGTTAAGAGCAAAACCAGCCTGTACAGACGATTGCTTAGGCAGTCAAACCTGATTGATTGAGCCCCCTTGTTTGGCTATAGTGCGTGTTATGTGGATATCTGATTGACATGCTTGTTTGAGATACCTGTTCTCATTTGATGATATATGATTGTATGCTTGTGTGCTAGCTTCTTTCCTGGTTAGGTTAGTTTGCTTATGCAAGTAGGATAGAAAACCGAACTTAGGGTTAACGATGCATGACAACATTAGGCTCGAGTCTCAGCTCCCTAGTCGTGTATCTTTCCCCGGTTTCTGGTTAGCCATTTAGTCCCTTTCAGGGGAACTACATCGCCCTGATCCTCGTTCCAGACGAGGTATGTAGGCAGGTGGTCGTGCGAGACCACTCCGGGCAACCTTTTTCTTTTTTGCGTGTGTTTACTTGTTATCTGATTGCGTGTTTTGGCTCGGATGCCGACGTAAGCCCAGTGATTGGCTGTCGGGCTCCTCGTTTGCCCTTTTGAATGTGTTTTGGTTCGGATGCCGACGTAATTCCATCCAGTGGTTGTCGGGCTCCATGTTTGCCACTCTTGCTTGTTTGTGTTGTTTTGTGTTGTTTGGCGTGCGTAAGCCGAACTACAGTGGCTCTGATTCTTGTTCCAGACAAGATATGTAGGCATAAGGTGCGATACCTTATCGAGCCCGTTTCTCCTAACCCCACCTGCGTTCCCTGTGTGTGTGTGATGTTTAGCAACCTTTTCTTTATTCTAGGACGTGGATCCCGTCGAGTACGACGGACGTGAGGGGTGTTAATACCTTCCCCTTGCGTAACCGACTCCCTTACCCTTTCTCTCTGGTCGCAAGACCATTTCCTTTCCAGGTTTCTCTGAGCGTTTCCTTTCCCTATCTTGGGATAAATAACGCGCAGTGGCGGCTCTGTGTGTTTTTATTTTTAGCTCGCCGGTTGATTTTTCGCAGGATGCGACAATAGGCCACCTAGGTGCCTTCCTCGTAAGGGTCGATACGAAGATCTCACTTAGAGTAGATGTCTTTGATGGAGCAGTCGTCTGGTAAGTAAATTGACATAAGCGACTGACAGTCAAGGAAGTCCATGACTCTAGGGGCAGTGTCTTACACCCAATTTTTCAAAAGCCTTAGATCACACAAAGCGAGAACCTTGGTTTACTAAGCAGACATTATTAACTCCATACTTCGTCACGATGGTCCAAAACCATGAACCCATGCCTAAAAACCTGCGGAAATCTGCTCAATCATTCATTCATAAACAAACATCACATTCATGCATTCGCATCTCATAAGCAAAACCTTATGCCACTTTCTGTTTCTACTCCACTAGCTGATTTTCCGACGTACACTTAGAACTAGAAGCATGTCTCAAGCCACTGTGGAAGAACTCCAACAAGGCCAAGCTGCATTGAAAGAAGAGATCAGTCAACTAAAGACTCAGATGAGCTTGGTTATGGAAATCTTGCAAACACTATTGAAAAAGGAAGGAAATCCCACACCACCCTCCAGGATGGAAATGGTTTCCCCTATGCCTCTGTCCGGCTCCACCTTACATCATGAGTTACCTCAGGGATACCGTCCCCAACCCGAACTGCTGAGGTTTCTTAATCAACAGCCATTGTTCGTTCCTCAGTTAGCTCCGAGGAACCAAATGCGGAATCAGAATTGGTACTCAAGTCGGAGGCAAAACCCTTATGCTCAAAAAGGCCAGAAAAAATCAAAGAGGTCAGAAAAACAGTTTGACCTGATTCCCATGTCATATGGTCGAATTCTACCGCTTCTTCTCAACAGATCATTGATGCAGTAAGGGTATTAGGACCTCCTCCAACACATCTTCCCTTGAACTATGACATGAATGCTAGGTATGAGTTCCACTCGGGAGCACCCGGACACTCGATCGAGAGTTTTAAGGCCTTCAAGTACAAGGTCCAGGAACTGATTGATTCAAAGGCTATCGCGTTCACACCAAACAGACTGAATATACTAAGCAACCTCATGCTGCCATATGAAGGAACTTCTGCAATGCCACGACCAGTGCCAATGGATGAGGAACAAGAAGCTGAGTAAGAGCCTCCTTGGGGACTATCATACATAAGTTCCTACAAGCATGATGACACCGGCCTACGGTTGAAACAAGGCTAATCACGCCAGCAATTATGTTATCATTCATTTGTTTTCATGTGTAACTTTCTTGCTTGTCATTGTAATATTCACTCTTAAAAACTTGTGTTTGCAACAATGGAATGAATATGCATGTTTTAAGTCAATCCAATCGTGTTTACTCTTATCTTACTTTTGTTTAAAAACGAAACTTAGAAGGAGAATGATGAATATAAGGTACAATAGCTCATTGCATGTGTGCTTTTAAATAAACACCTTGCTGATGATGTAAGGCATTGCTTCAAATCCCCAAACACTGGAGGTATAAGGATGATAATCCCTAGTCAACCCCTTTGAGCCTAGAACTAGGAGTTTTCTTCCAAGCAGAGAAACCCTCACATCTTAAACCCGGAACAGGGTAGTCTTCAGCTAATTTGACCATGAGTTTGATTCCTAAAATACAAAGTAGGGAGTGTCTCATTTGAGAATCAACCATATTCTAGGGAGTGTCTTGTCTAAAGGACAACCACATCATTTCCCTCACGAGAGGTCGAAATTGCAAATCCAGTGGTTGTCCCTCGCCAACAAAAAAAGTGAGACAACCCCAAATCCTTTCAAACCAAATAAACAAATCTCATACGATTTATTCCAAAAAAAACTCCAAAATAAAGAGAGAGAAGAAGCCCGCTAAGTCGAAACTTGAAAGCAAGTGGCTTAGGCAAAAAAAATTAGGGTATCCCGATGGACTATAAGCAAAAAACCAGTCCAGGAAAAATTAGGGAAGTCGAAAAAAAAGCAGAAGAGGAATCGAAAACAAAATCCTCAGCAAGAACAAAGTCGTGTGACTGCAAACACAAAAATAGGAAGGCAAGTGACTGTCACTCCCAAAACCTTGTGGGTCCTCTTACTACCACTCTCATCATTCTAAGAGGCGAACGCATGTGTCAAACTAGTTGAACATAGGACTGAAGGGTATCAAGAAGAATGGGCAGGCTAAATAAATTTTTGAGCCATAAATCCTTTGTTTCTTAAACCGTGCACCAACCCACGTTACAACCCTCAAAAGACCTAATTGAAGCAATGTCTATTTTGAAAGCATATTACATTAGAGCTTGTGTCGAAACTGACTCCTATTTGTTTTGCTAAGTATCAATATGACTTTTGTAACTAGTGATTCATTCACTATATGTCATCTTTTCAGTGGACATACTTGGATTTATAAAACTACCATAAACATAACATTAGCATAAATAGTTTTACTTGTGAATGAGCATTGACATCAAGAGCATTTTCACAATGAACATGACTTGAGAAGTTTTCGTCACCCAAAAGAGGCAAATTTCATGAGGACTCCGATGAGCAAAGGTCATCCCCTTAGATTGATTTCACCAAGGAGGGCAAGGTATCTGAGAACTTCGTTGAGCAAGCCACTTCAAGATCCAGTCAGTCTGGGACAACCACGTCGAGATTAGGCAAAGGCAGTTGGTCAGGGGCATTCCCTCAAATGTCGAGAAGTCAGGGGCAAAATCCCTTCAAGGTTCATATCAGGGCAGACCACCTCAAAAGCATGAGAAAGTCAAAACACTCCAAGAGATGGATAAATAGGGGTAGGCAAACCTAAGACGTTGGGGCATATCAGATCAAGATCACTTTACCCATGGTTTGCTTCATAACTTGTAACTGGGGCAGTCCATGTAGATACCTAACAGATTGGGGCAAGACTAGCCATGGAGAGGAAGCATTTTCTTATATTTTGGATTTTCTTGCTCATATCAAGCATAGGGCATCATAAGATCCAGACCAAGCTCACTACGTCAACCCAGTTCAAAGCAAATGTTGGGAAGTCATGTTAAACGATCATCCCATAATTTGTCAACAATGAGCCTTGAAGCCAAGCAAAAATATTTCCCAGTTCCAACCATTCTTGACCCACCTCAAGGATATTTGTTGAACTATCCAAAACAATTGCATCAATCATTACGCACCAACCATGTTGCTTCACTCATACATATCATGCATCATGCATAACATGAAGCCCTTCCCCAACAAGAAAAATGAAGCCAAGCCTCACTTGATACCTTCCAAAATTAAAGCCTACTTGGCAAACCCAAAAATCTAATCATCATCAGATCCAGCCTGATCCCGTCCAAACCAAAAACCGTAAAGCCCAATCGTTATTGGCACCTCCCAAAAAAAATCTCTATCATTAACCATAAAGCCCAATCTTTATTGGCACCTCCCAAAACAAATCCCTATCATTAACCATAAAGCCCATTCACTATTGGCATCTCCAAAACCGAAATCCCACTCCATATTAGCCATCACTAGAAATAAAAGCCCACTTCGCTGGCATCTTCATAAACTCAATTCCAATCAACATTGGTACCCAGAAAGTCTCACCTCCCAAAAGGGAGATCAATCCAAAGACAATCAATATTCATCTTGCATTACCACATGCACTGCATACAATAAACATACATGACCTTCTTTCAAAATAAGGAAGTTACATATCAAAAAGCTCTCTCACAAAAAATGAGAAATTCTCATTAACATGCACCATATGCATACACAACATAATAAATTCTTCCCATCAACCCTTTGATGAGGACATAACCTACCTTAGTTCTTTCCGTCAACCCTTTGACAATGACAAACTTTTTTCCATCAGCCCTCTGATGACGATATTTTACAACATTTGCTTCCGTCAACCCTTTGATGATTCCACTTCATAGTGAAGTCTCTTTCCGTCAACCCTTTGACGATGATATTACATATACAAATTACTTTCCACCAACCCTTTGGTGATAACATTCCTTAGTTCTTTCCGTCAACCCGTTGATGATGACAAATTATCTTTCCGTCAACCCTTTGACGATGACATAGTCTTTTCATCAGCCCTTTGATGATGATCCTTCCCACCAACCCTTTGGTGACGCCATCCTTTACTTCTTTCCGTTAACCCTCTGACGATGACATAGTCTTTTCCGTCAACCCTTTGACGATGAGAAATTACCTTTCCGTCAACCCTTTGACGATGGCATTTACCTTTCCATCAGTCCTCTGATGATGATCCTTCCCACCAACCCTTTGGTGACGCCATCCTTTACTCCTTTCCGTCAATCCTTTGACGATGACAAATTACCTTTCCGTCAACCCTTTGACGATGACAAATTACCTTTCGCCAACCCTTTGACGATGACATTTACCTTACCATCATCCCTCTGATGATGCTCCTTCCCACCAACCCTTTGGTGATGCCATCCTTTACATCTTTCCGTCAACCCTTTGACGATGACATAGTCTTTTCCGTCAACCCTTTGACGATGACAAGTTACCTTTCCGTCAACCCTTTGATGATGACATTTACCTTTCCATCAGCCTTCTGATGATGATCCTTCCCACCAACCCTTTGGTGACTCCATCCTTTACTTCTTTTCGTCAACCCTTTGACGATGACATAATCTTTTCCATCAGCCCTTTGATGATGACACCCTTTTCCATCAACCCTTTGATGAGGACACCCTTTTCCATCAACCCTTTGATGATGATATTCACCAATAATCTCTCATTGAAAACTAAAATAAATCCCTACAAAAATCCAAATACCCAATTGCAGTCCCACATGCATTGCATGCATCACTTCATGCATAATTTTTCCCTCCGAAATGGAAAGTTCCACTAAAGCCCAACCATACTTGGCACAATCCATAAACCATGCATTTGCATACCCCAGCAGCCCGAGCATACATCGACTTTCTACATACATTGACATTTTACATACATAACATTGCGTCATAAGATACTCTTCATATTGGGGCAGGTATGTTTAGTATAAGTTGGATTTAAGCCTTTCTCGAAAGTGCAAGGATCCCCGTGAACAACCCCCAACAGGTTTCCATAAAGTATCTCCTTTTATTTGCCTTTTGCAAATATTGTTGGCCCTTTGTCAGTACCTCGCCTTTTGCAAGACCCCTCTGCTTTTTGCAAGGGAAAACCTTATTTTGCCTTTTTGCAAGCCTCCTTGTTACCTTTTGCACAATAGAGTTTACCTTTATCAACTTTGCATGCTAAGCAAAAATGAGAGATTGGAAGATTGACCTATTCTCTTAACGTTTGTCTTAAAACACCTGATGTAGGTTTGGCAAGTCCCGAGTGGTAGCCATATTTCGAAAATTTCATCCCCGCTGTTATGCCTGAGGGATATAATGAGTTTTTCGTGCCTACCGTAAATTTTCCTCTGCCTTGTGTATGATAACCACCATATCTATTCACCTGCCTTTTGCAAGTACCGCTGTGCCTTTTGATTTTCAAAATCAAACCTTCCCAACCATTGTTAGGGATTGACGCTTTTCAAATTCAAACCTTCCCAGCCGTTGCTAGGGATTGACACTTTTCAAAATTCAAACCTTCCCAGCCGCTGCTAGGGATTACGATCATCAAAATTCAAACCTTCCCAGTCGTTGCTAGGGATTGCCATCATCAAAATTCGAACCTTCCCAGCCGTTGCTAGGGATTGACACTTTCAAAAATCAAACCTTCCCAGTCATTGCTCAGGATTTAAACTTTCAATAATCAAGCCTTCCCAACCGTTGTTAGGGATTGACACTTTTCAAATTCAAACCTTCCCAGTCGTTGCTAGGGATTGACACTTTAAAAATTCAAAACCTCCCCAGTCGTTGCTAGGGGTCTATATCTTTAGATTTCAGGTATTCCAGCCATTGCTAGGAAGCGTCACTAAACTAAAACCTCCTCAGTCGTTGCTAAGGGTCTATATCTTTAGATTTCAGGTATTCCAGTCATTGCTAGGAAGCGTCACTGAACTAAAATCTCCCCAACCGTTGCTAGGGACTTATACCTTTAGATTTCAGGTATTCCAGCCATTGCTAGGAAGTGTCACTGAACTAAAATTTCCCCAACCGTTGCTAGGGATCTACACCTTTAGATTTCAGGTATTCCAGCTATTGCTAGGAAGCATCATTGAACTAAAACCTCCCAGTCGTTGCTAGGGGTCTATATCTTTAGATTTTAGGTATTCCAACCATTGCTAGGAAGCGTCACTGAACTAAAATCTCCCCAACCGTTGTTAGGGATTTACATCTTTAGGTTTCAGGTATTCCAGCCATTGCTAGGAAGCGTCACTGAACTAAAATCTTCTCAGCCGTTGTTAGGGATTTTCACTATCTTTTACATAAGAAACTTATCCCCAACGAAGTCATATTCCCTCTCATCTTTCTTCTTGACCTTTTGTCATGAAGCTTTTCTCTTTGTTTTCCATTTGAAGAGATACTTATGTTACACGCCATAACATGCATTGCATATCATACACATCATGACATAACCATCATACAGCTGACTCATGTCCTCCCCACATAATACTATAGACTATCCTCAACAAATGATTTCATATCAAATTTATTTTCCATCCCATGAACAACCTTCACAAATACCCATCACTTCATATCATATTCATTCATTCCCAGTAGGGATAATTTTTGGATAACTTTTGTATTTAATTCTCTCTTACCTTGGATGTGTGGAAGTCATTGCTATCTAAACATTCAGGTTCGAGAAGATTAAATAGGGGCAGCTGTCATACCCCAAAATTTACCATATCCCGGTACAATTTTCATCTGATCCATGATCCTACTGCACATGCATGCATTCATTATTTCATCATCACAATTTCATTGAAATTTCATAACCAAATACATATTACACAGATTCAAGGCATGGTGTTTTCACCCGGAAAAAACTGGGGTTATCCGGTTAAAATTCTGGAAGAAAAAAAAATTGACCAGGTAATCTGTTGCAACCTGAAAAATACAGTGCGCGAAAAAACAACCGGTGAAAGAAAATGACAGAAGAGTCGCCACCGTGCGTTATTCATCCCAAAGGAGGGAAAAGAAACGCTCGAAGTAAACCTGAAAAAGGAAAGGGCAAGACGGGGTCTCGCAACCAAATCTTGGGTTCGGGAGTCGGTTATGCGAAGGGAAGGTATTAGCACCCCTACGCATCCGTAGTACTCTACGGGATCCACTTTTGTAGTTCTTGTCTAAAGGGTGTGGGTTTATCTAATGTGTTATTTAAAAAAAGGGGGGTTAAATGAAAATGACTCGCGCGGATGTCGCATCCACTGCATACGTATCTCATCTGAATATGAGAATCAGAGTCTTCGTAGCTCGGCTACCTATGGGTTGGGGGGAATTGTGCTTGCTAAGACATCGCGTCTTATGCCTACGTATCTCATCTGGCCTGAGAATCAGAGCAAAACGTAGTTCGGCTAACTATGGGGTTATGGATTGGGTTTTGGACGAACGACGTCACTACGCAATCTACCGGATGCTCGACCTTTGGAGACTTACTCGCCTGTAGTAGAAGGAGTTAACGTGTTGCTTTGGGTTTTAGGGTTTGGGATGCTCAAGGGCAAAAAGGCAGTCCTTGACGAAGGAACCGCGCTACCTGCAGGGATCCGAACACATACAAAACAAACATGTATAAAGTAAATGTGCCAACAAGGGGCTCAGAAGTAAATAAACAAAAGAAAACAAATGCCTCCTATCGAGGTCTTCCAGCTAAGAAAGCGATAAAATGCGGAAAAGAGGTAAAAGTACCACACGAATAAAGATCCGAAGTAACAGCAGTTAGAGGAATGGGAAACCCAGGGATCCTTCCAAGCTAAACACCATCAAAGAAAGTGAGTCAGTACAGGTAATCGGAATGAAACCTCCAGGGGGTATCCCACAAATAAAGTGGAAAACCACGCAAGTTATCCCTGCAAAAGTCATGTGAGCCCTCACAAAAACTCAACAAACAGGTTAGAGACAAAAAAAAATAGGGCAATCAAGGGTTGCCCCCAAATCAAAATGTAACCACATGAATCATGCTCTTTCAATTCACAAAAAAAGCTCACAAAAAGCAACCAAGGGTAGGAGGCCTAAACCTCTTGTCAAACACATGCACCAAAAGGGTATCAAATTCACCCATAATACCTCATACATTTAGAGCATTCAAATTAAAGGCATAAAGATGATGGATATAGGGCAAACCTGATTGGAGAGCTGGATTGAAATTGAGTTGCACCCGTGAGGTTTACAAAACAATCTTCAGAGTTTATGTGAGGCAGAGGTGATTCTGTGTAGTTGAGTTCCCTTCAGGGTTTGGAGGCTGCTCTGAACTCCGTTAGGTCTTCTCTCACTATCTTTTTCCTCAGGGTTTTGTTCCAAGGAAACCTCAGAGTATTTTTGCTTCTCTTCCTTTTTCTCAAGTGAAGCCTTGGTATTTATAGACTGAATTTCATGGTTTTGTGGGCTCAAATGAGAGAGACCCAAGTCCAAGTTTTTCTATTATATTTTATTTATTTTTTATTATTATTTTTATTTATTTATTTATTTTTGTAAAAAATTATTATTATTATTATTTTGTTTTTTTCGTTTTTTTTTTCGTTTTTTTTATAAAAAAGTTTCTTGGATCTAATTCTGATTGACATGATGAAATGCAATATGAAATGCTAAATGAATGCATGAATGAGGAGGGCAAATTTTGGGGTGTTACATAATCGATTACCCTAATCATGGTAATCGATTACCCAGACCAAAAATTGATTTTTTGGCCATTTTGGACTGTGTAATCGATTACACAGACCAAAAATTGATTTTTTGGCCATTTTGGACTGTGTAATCGATTACCCTAATCATGGTAATCGATTACACCTGTACAGACAACAGTAGTAGCTCTATTTTTTACCCAGAGTACCTTTTGGTTCACCCACTTCAATCCATTTGCTTCCTCTATAAATAGAACACTATCCCCACTCATTTTTCAAGCTTGAAAGCCACAAAACCTCTGTCCAAATCACATTCAAGCTCTTTCTTTTCAACCTAAACCCTAACTCACCCAAACCCTCTTTTCTTCTTTGAACCACCCAACCACCATGTAAAAATCCACAATCTCCACACAACAAAAACAGTAGCAAACTTGTGACCTTCACTTACATAATCATTCACCACCACCACATAAACATACAACTTCCTTCCCTTCCATTTTTCTACCATAACAACCATAGCCACCCTCTTCCAAGCTTTTTGCTTCATTCTCAAACCCAAACACAACAACAACCTAGTTTTGACACCACAATCTTGGTAATATTTTGGACTCAAACTCCTTGACATCTTTTGGTTTTGTTTTGTGTTTGGAAATGGGTTTTTACTCTTGGGTTATTTTTTGAGAGAGATTTGAGTCAACTTTGAGACAAGTGGTTTTTGTTGGGTTTACACCCTTTTGGGGATTTTTTGCTCTTACTACTTTTTATCCACCATTTTCAATCAAACCTTGTTTCTTGTTATCATTTAATATTTATTGTTATCTTTTTGTTCACATTTATTTGGTTGATGATATCTATTAGATCATGGCTATGGTTGTTTAAAGTTGATAAAACCTTCAATGTTTCAAACCTATTAATGATTGATCAATAGATCCTTCATGATACTTTGAGGCATTGATAGGTTGCCTCTATTTCAACCATGTTTGGGTCATTTGATACATAGATGAAACCATTTTCTTTACATTAACTTGTTATTCTATTTGCTTATTGTTATTCTACTAACCACTAACTACTAACTACTAACTCCTAACATTTACATTATTGCACTTTACTTTCTTGCAATTTATTTTATTGTTCATTTACATTCACTAACCATTATTATTGTGATATTGTCATTCTTTATCTTGTGATTTACTTTTATGTCATTACCTTGTAATTTACATTCAAGTACTCATTATCATCATCATTGTACAAACGCATCATGCATGTTTATTTACTTGTTATTTATTTTATTCTCATCATACATTAAAAATAACAAAAACATGATAAAATGGTAAAGACCAAAAAATATTCACTCCACTCTTAATCAACTTGGACTTAGAGGATTTCATCTTAGGACCTTTGCTTGGAGGCCTTCCTTACTCTTTGTGATACTTTGTAAACACTTGGACTTTCATTCGTAACTTACATGCATGTTGTAAGAATGGCATCATGGCACCACCTTAGGGGGACATGTTTGTAAGACCATTATCCTTTGTTTAGCTTAGGTCACTTTTGCATACAAAAGGCTTTCTCTTGGGATACCTTACAATGAGACTCTTTAATTTCTTGTTGGTTACTTTGCATTCATGTTGCATAAGCCAAATTTCATAACCAAAATAAAATAAACCCTTGATTCAACGTCAAGTGGCACTTTCTTAGCCAAATTCAAAAATACTTAATAATTACGATTATTATTGTGTGCCACGAGCCTTAAGTGGTGGAGAATGAGTAAGAATGGAACATTCATACCCTTACTCTGATTATTTTGGACGTAAGACGCTTGGCTTGTTGTCTAGAATAATCACCTCCGCCTATAGACTTTAGTACAATATAATCACAAACACTCATTTCATAAAGCCCTTATTCAAGGTAAAAACCATACAACTCATCAAACTCATTTTTGTGCCTTAGGGCATCATCCTGAAAACCCTTTTCTCAAAGGTAAAATCAACCAACACACAAATATTTTCTACTCCAAACTACGGAGCTCTGATTCCTCATCCCCGAATGAGTGATACGTAGGCACAAGGGCCTCAATCCTTGGCGAGCACTATAATAACAACAACACCCCCTTCTCTTCACACATTCTTTTGAAAATAAAACAATAATAGATAAATCCCATGTATGTAAAACAACCCAAATGGTTCCCATGGAGTACCATGGACGTAAGGGGTGCTAATACCTTCCCCTTACGTAACCGACTTCCGAACCCAAATCTCGGTTGCGAGACCGATTACTTATTCTCTTTTAGCGCTTCCCGTGCGTGTCTCTTTTCCGAGGGTTTTATCGACCATTTCCCCTCTCCTCTCTGATAGAGGTAAACTAAATAAAATTCGATGGCGACTCTTCTGACTTTGCCTCTCTTTGGCATCTCTTTAGTCCCGGTTTTGTTATAGTGAAATCCCGGTAGTAACATCAAGCATCATCCCCAACTGTGTCACCCATGCCAGGGGCGTGTCAGCTGGGATAGTAGGCTGACACGGCCACCCGTGTCAACTGACATGGGCCATGTCAGTCCAAGCCCAAAAATTCCCTTTTCTCGGGCTTTTGTTCATCGGGCTTTTTCAGAGATATTTTTGGACCTGTCCAACTGCTGCTTGGAATTTTCACTATAAAAGAGGACCTTCTGCCTAAGGAAAAATCATCTTGGAACACAACAAAATACAATATTGTGAAGCAATCAAGTATTACAGAGAACAAGGAGTTTGGAGAGCTGAAGGTTTTCATGAGCGGGAGCAATTGAAGATCAAAGTCATCCAATTACTTGTAATGTGTAATTTTTATCTTCCATTTGTTTTAAACAATATGAGTAGCTAAACCCCTCAATGCTATGGGGTGTCCCTGATTTAGAGTTGTAACGAATTTGAGTTTACATTTGTATTTATAATATTATTTTTACGGTAACCTTTTGATGTATTTATTTCTTTCTCTTTCGGACCAATCGAGATTGATTTGTGGTTATCAATTAGACTGGACCGCCATTGATAAGATTTTCATAAGGTTACTCTACAATAGATATCACCTAGGACTAGGGATACCCTGTATGAACCAGAGTATTCTTGATATTATAAAGCTTAACTTCACCTTAATTGACTATGGACAAAGAAATTAGGGTAGATTGATTAAAGGTTTTCTCACCAAGGACTTGGGAGAAAATACCCTTAAGAACTGGTAGTAATTGATATTTGTTGATGCAATAGTGACTCATAGTTGTTACAGGGATAAATCATACACCTTTCCTGGCAATGTTCCTTTTTCCCTGTAAACCTTTATTTTCATCCTTATTTGCTTTTACCTTTATTCTTATATTTTTACACCTAAAAAGCAAATTAATACTTTTTGTTTAATTGAATGATAATTTAAACTCAATATTGACTTGCAGTCCTTGAGATCGACACTCGAGGAATTTCCCCATTATTACTATAAAAGGCAAAATAGTACACTTGCTATTTTCCCGATCATGAACATATCAAGGATATGCTCCGCAAAAAAGGGAAGCAGGATTTACAACTACCGGTTACTAGGCAGAAAACCGCAAAGAGGAGGAAACCCATCATCGGTTAGGATGAATATATCAAGGATTAACCCTCCGGGGAATGAAATAGGGATTACAACTACCTTTTATTGGGTAGAATACCAAAATGAGAATATCTGTCATCGGTTAAGATGAACATATCAAGGATAGACTCAGAATGGAAAGAATATTTGTCATCGGTTAGGATGAACATATCAAGGATAGACTTCCGAGGAAACATGGAAACGAATCCGCTGGGGAGAAATAAAGGAAGTAGATTACTTTTACCGGGTATTGGGCAAAAGTAAAGTACTCACAAACCGAAAAGAATATTACCATTTACTGGGTAACAGACTCTTGAGGGATCAAGGCATCTATCTAGGCAAGATATAGAAAGAAAAGGTCAATCAACGACTCAACCTAGTGAGGATATAACTCAGGGGGGTGGTTCCATCTAGATAATCAACTGGGGAGGAAGCTGGAATAATAATCATCCACGAGGAAATAACTCAGTGGGGAATGAGAAAGGTTAAATTCTTTCTGCCTAAGGGGATGACACTCTACAATTGAGGGAGGACAGACACGCCAAATCTGCGTGAGGGAAAAAGGATACCACCATAGCAGAGGATCGGAAAAGAATTAATCACAAAGTGTAATAATAATGCAATAATGAAATCTATGAATGTATATGTATATGTATATATGATGATTATGCTTGACAAAACAATCACAAGGGTATAAATGTCAATGATCCTGAATCATCGTTACAACACTCAGCCAATCTCAACAGGATGGAAGCATCTGCTGGAGAAAAAAGAGTTGGGGATGAACATGAATCATCCGTCCTGAGGGCTCGATCCTGGTTGGGGAAAGGGGACAAATTTGCTGAGAATCTGCATCATCAACTCTGCGAGGAATTTTAGATCAACACCATATCAAATGGGAGACATCCTTGTAGAGGACCAGAAATATTGCTCAAGAATTAGTGCTAACAGGGATCAGGTACAAACTCTACTGATGACTTGAGGGGAATAACAATCTGCGTTGAGTCTATGTAGACCGCTGAGATATCGTGCCTACAACTCCAAGACAGGGAGGTAATTATAAACTCAATTGGGGAAACCAACCAAACTCGGCTAGAGATGTAGGGTTGTCGTTCGGAAAAGATGACCAAACCCGTTGCTTGGGGAAGACCAACAATGCTTCACATTTTTTGGACTTACCTGTCCTCAGACTGCTGTTGATGTTCCTTTAATGGAATCGATTGCTTTTTTAAAAGTAATTGTTTTTATCATTTAAGAAAAACATGAATTTAATTTTTAAATTCAATTTCAAAATGATCATCATAAAATTTTAATTCTATTTAGCTGAAACAAATAAGAGTAGAAACAATTGGATAAAAAACTCAACTTTATTTAATAGAATGATAGTCTGTAAATAACAAGACTCCATAGATCCTTACAAAAGGTGAAAAATGGCAATTTACATGGAAAGGGGCTACATTGAATATAATGATCACTAATCCTTCTACCAATTTTGATATCCACTGTGCTCTTGGCTTTGGTTAAAAATGATGAATCTGAGCCCAAATGACGTGCTCAAGAACGTCTTCAAGACTGAAGATTAACAGGATGCAGTTACTTGCCATGATCCCTAATTTTTGCATAAATTGCCCCAAGGTGGGGTGCTCTATTTATCGGGATAAATTTTCTGTTTTATGTCTCTAACTTTTGCCTGGATCACCCTTTCGGGTTTTCAATCCAACGAGACACTCATTTTTTCCTAAGCCTCCCTTTCAGGTTTTCAACTTAGCGAGCTATTTTCTTTTTAGGCGAAGTATTTCTTGATTGCATCAGCGTTCACAGGACGCGTGAACTCTTCACCATCCATAGTTGTAAGAATCAAAGCGCCGCCTGAAAAGGCTTTCTTAACAACATATGTGCCTTTATAATTAGGAGTCTGTTTGCCCCTAGCATCTGGTTTAAAAGATAAAATCTTCTTGAGCACGAGGTCACTTTCTTTGAATACCCGAGGCATGACCTTCTTATCAAAAGCTTTCTTCATTCTCTGCTGGTATAACTGACCATGACACATGACAGTCAACCTCTTCTCTTCAATCAAATTCAGCTGATCATATCTGGTTTGACGCTATTCAGCTTCTATCAACTTAGCTTCCATCAGTACACGCAGTGATGTGATCTCAACCTCTATTGGGAGTACAACTTCCATGCCATAAACAAGTGAGAAAGGTGTTGCCCCTGTTGAAATGCGTATGGATATACGATACTCATGCAAAGCAAATGGGAGCATTTCATGCTAATCTTTGTATGTCACAACCATCTTCTAGATGATCTTCTTGATGTTCTTGTTCGTAACTTCAACAGCCTCATTCATCTTGGATCTATATGGAGAAGAATTATGATGTGTTATCTTGAAGTCTTTGCAAAGAGCTTCCACCATATTATTATTCAAGTTCTATCCATTATCAGTAATGATCTTACTTGGCACACCATATCGGCATATAATCTGATTCTTGATAAACCTCACAACAACTTATTTGGTCACATTCGCATACGATTCCGCTTCAACCCACTTTGCGAAGTAGTCAATAGCCACCAGAATGAAACGATGTCCGTTCAAAGCTTTGGGCTCAATCATGCCAATCATATCAATTCCCCACATGGAGAAGGGCCATGGAGAGGAAATGACATTCAACAATGTTGGAGGAACATGAATCTTATCTGCATATACTTGACACTTGTGGCATTTCTTCACAAACTTGCAACAGTCAGATTCCAGCCAATAGTAACTTGCTCTCAACATCTTCTTAGTCATAGCATGCCCATTGGAATGAGTACCAAAGGAACCTTCATGGACTTTAGTCATCAATAAGTTTGCTTCGTGTCTATCCACGCATCTGAGCAGAACCATATTGAAGTTTCTCTTATAAAGCACATCACCATTCAGGTAGAAGTTGCCAGCTAATCTCCTCAAGGTCTTCTTATCTTTCAGAGATGCCCCAGGCAGGTAAATCTGACTTTGGAGGAAACACTTGATATCAAAATACCACGACCTTTCATCTTTGATCTCTTCAACAGCAAACACATGAGATGACCTATCAAGACGCATCACAGACAAATTAGGAACTTGATTCTAAAACTTCACCATAATCATAGAAGCTAACGTTGCAAGAGCATCTGCCATCCGATTTCCATCTCGAGGGATATGATGAAACTCAATCTTTGTAAAGAAAGTTGAAATCCTCCTTGCATAATCTCTGTGTGGTATCAAACTAGGTTGATTCGTCTCCATTCACCTTTAATTTGATTCACAACCAAAGTTGAATCTCCGTAGACATAAAGATACTTGATTATGAGATCAATGGCCTCTTCAAGCCCCATAATACAAGCTTCATACTCGGCCATGTTGTTCGTACACTTGAAAGTTAATCTAGCTGTAAACGGAAAATGAGTGCCTTGAGGAGTAATAATCATTGCCCCAATGCCATTACCATATTGATTAATAACTCTATCAAATACCATGCCCCAATGGGAACCAGGTTCTATCCCTTCTTCAAGCAATGCTTCATCACAATCTTTCAGTTTCAAGTACAAGATCTCTTTGTCAGGAAAATCATACTAAACTGACTAGTAATCTTCAATTGGTTGGTGAGCCAAATGGTCAGCCAAGACACTACCTTTAATTGCTTTCTGAGATCGGTATTCAATATCATACTCTGATAACAACATCTGCCAACGGGCAATCCTCCCGGTTAAAGCATGCTTCTCAAAAATGTACTTGATTGGATCCATTTTGGATATCAACCAAGTGGTATGATTTAACATATACTGGCACAGACGCTTAGCATCCCAAGCCAATGCCCAACATGTCTTCTCAAGCATAGAATATCGAGTCTCATAGTTGGTGAATTTCTTACTCAGGTAGTAAATAACACATTCCTTCTTTCCAGTTTCATCTTGCTAACCGAGAACACAACTCATACTCTCTTCAAGTACAGTCAAATACATGATCAATGGTCTTCCTTCAACAGGTGGAGACAGAATCGGAGGCTCAAGCATATATTCCTTGATACTATCAAAAGCTTTCTGACAATCTTCGGTCCAATCACATGATTGATCTTTCCGAAGAAGCTTGAATATAGGCGGACACGTGGCAGTCATATGCGAAATAAATCTTGAGATATAATTCAAGCAAACGAGAAAATCTCTAACTTGCTTCTCAGTTTTGGGCGCAGGTATCTCTTGTATTGCTTTGACCTTGGTAGGATCAACTTCAATACCTCTCTCACTGACAATAAAGCCCAACAATTTACCAGAGCGAACACCAAAAGTACATTTATTGGGATTTAAGCGGAGTTTGTACTTCCTCAAACGCTAGAATAATTTCAAAAAATGCTCAACATGTTCTTCTTCATCACTGGATTTAGCAATCATATCATCAACATAGACTTCGATCTCTTTATGCATCATATCATGAAAAAGAGTGGTCATAGCTCTCTGGTAAGTTGCACCAGCATTCTTTAGACTGAAAGGCATCACTTTATAATAGAATGTTCCCCAGGGTGTAATGAATATGGTCTTCTCCATATCCTCAGGTGCTATTTTGATCTGATTGTAACCGGAAAATCCGTCCATAAACGAAAAGACTTTGAACTTAGCTGTATTATCTACCAACATATCAATGTGTGGTAGAGGAAAATCATCTTTCAAACTAGCTTTGTTCAAATCTCTATAATCGACACACATGTGGACTTTTCCATCCTTCTTTGGAATAGGCACAATATTGGCCACCCATTGCGGATACTCAGCGGTAACAAGGAAATTGACATCAATATGCTTCTGCACTTCTTCTTTGATCTTTACTACCATATCAGGATGAGTCCTCCTCAACTTCTTCTTGACTGGTGGGCATTCTGGCTTCAATGGCAATCTATGCTCCACAATCTCAGAACCCAAACCAGGCATGTCTTGATAGGACCAAGCAAACACATCGGAATACTCGCGAAGAAGATCAATCAACCCCTTCACCTCTAGATACAGTTGAGACCCAATATTGAATTCTTTCACATTATCTTCGGAACCCAAGTTGACTAACTCAATCTGCTATTTGAATGGCTGAATGGCATTTTCCTCGTGCTCAAGTAGGCGAGACAATTCATCAGATACTTCATCATCAATCTCTTCTTCAACTTCAAACACAGGGAAATCAAAATTTGGAGAGGGAGCAGGATCATTGTATTGAATGGGTTTAGAAACCAACCTGCATAATGATTTGATATTTTGATTTTAGAGAGCTGAATCATGACCAAATAATATGCAGATGGACAATTATTATTTATTTATGTTTTTTTTGTGATTACCATTTTTAGAAAAGCAAAAAAGTAAAAATAAAACATCATAGATGTGGATGAATAGAATTGTATTTTATTAATGATAATTGAGAAATGCCCGACAATATTCACTTCTCCCTTAGGTATAGAAGAAGGATTTTTCTTAAAATAATGAAAACAAATTACTTAGAGCGATGGACAATAACAGGAAAATCAACATTAACCCAATTGTTGCAAGCCTTTCCATGTGTCATAAAATTGGCGCAGTATTCATCTTCATCACCCTCGATCACGGCAACTGAGTGTTGTTCATTACTATGGATGAACCCTCCACTATAGAAACTCGGTTTCGTATCTTCAGCTTTAACATGAGACAACCCTTGCTGAAATCCCAATCCAGCTCTACTCTTGTTCTCGGCGATCTCCACAACATGACCCCACTGATCAGTACTGCCATCTTCAATAATTTTCTACGTATCTTTGAAAGAGGACATTGGTGCCTCTGTTTTCTTTTCTTTAGCAATAGATAGAGCTTATAATGGAGTTCCAACCTCCTCCTCAGCTTCCACACATGAAAAAGATGACATATGGCTTACCAACAGTGCTTTCTCTCCACCCACAATGACAAGTTTTCCATTCTTCGCAAATTTCAACTTCTGGTGCAGAGTGGACGTTACAGCTCCAACTTCATGGATCCATGGCATTCCCAACAAGCAGTTATAGGCCGAGTGGATATCCATTACTTAAAAAGTAATTTGAAAATTACTCTGACCTATCTTCACTAGAAGGTCCGCTTCTCCTATAACAGTCTTGCGAGATCCATCAAAAGCTTTAACAATCACACCATTATACCTTACCGGGGGCGCCTTGATAGGATAATCTTGACAGAGTTGATTTGGGGAGTACATTCAGAGAAGAACCTGTATCAACCAACACATTTGACAGCGCATCTTCCTTACAATTTATTGATATATGTAGTGCTAGATTGTGATTTCTACCCTCATCGGGAAGTTCTTCATCACAGAAACTCAAGTTGTTGCAGGAAGTAATGTTAGCCATAATGTAGTCAAATTGATCCATAGTTACATCATGCTCTACGTAGGCTTGCTCTAGAACCTTTATCAATGCTTCTCTGTATGCTTCCAAATTCATGAGCAGAGACAACACCGAAATCTTTGAAGGAGTCTGGAGCAGCTGCTCCACCATATTAAATACACTCTTCTTAATTAATCTTAATACCTCATCATCATTGTTAGGCTTCAATTTGCTGGACTCTCTAGACTGACACATTGGAGCACTAACCGGATTCACCACAGGCACATCCACTTTCTTACCAACAGACATATCTTCTATCACCTCTTTTGGAAAGACAGGTCCAAAAACACAACCGTTATGGGTCACCTTCGTAATATCAGCAATGTTCACAACAGAATTGGTCGTAGGCAACGGAACCTCTTGACCGTTCTCTACCATGGTAGCATTATATTGATACGGAACAACTCTTTCGAATGTATACGGGATGGGGCCCGCTAACCGTATAACCAACGACGATACCGATCTGTTGACGTTGTTGCTGCTGCTACTGTCAAATTGAATCACTACCCGCTCTGGGGTCTTAAACACTGGTACTATAACATTCACATCATCTATATCCTTCAATTGTTGAATCTGGATTACATTCTCATCCATCAACTTCTGGATATCCCTCTTGACGATTGAACACCCACGGGGGTTTACACTGCAAATTGCACAACCATCATGGTCGTGGTCACAATCACTGATGGTACACAAAGTCTTATGCATCTCCACCAAGGACCTACGAATACGTCGTACATCGAAGACTCTGAACTTTCCCAGACAACCATCCACCATATTGATAGAGGAATTACCATGAGCGGGTAGTGTATTGGCTTTCACATTTGGTGCACAATCCTCAAAGGACACCATTCCGCTCTTTACAAGCTTCTGTACCTCATACTTCAACGGGTAACAGTTTTCGATATCATGGCCAGGAGCTCCTTGATGAAAGGCACAACGGAGTTCGGGCTTATACCACCACGGAAGTGGTTCTGGAATGTGAGGCAAATTTCTTGGTTGGAGTAGGTTCTTGAGAACCAAAGACGGATAGAGTTCGGCGTATGACATAGGAATATGGTCAAACAATACCTTTTTCCTCTCGAAATTTTGTTGTTGTTGATAATTATTGGTGTTGTTGTTGTAGTTGATTGTTCTTTTTTGTGGTTTTTGTTGACGTTGTTGTTGAACTGGCACTGATTGATTATTTGAAAATACTGGAATAATTGATGAAACTTGGTGATGATGCTGACGTGGTTGTGGATTTCTTTTGACATGAGGCCTCATTTTCCTCCCTACTGACACCGTATTGGTTTCACCTTCTTTCTTTCTGGAGAAACTGCTTCCATACTTCTTGCTTGATGACACCTCTTCCTTAGACAGACGTCCTTCTCGCACTCCTTCCTCTAATCTCATCCCCATGTTTACCATTTCGGTAAAATCACTGGGAGCACTAGCAATCATTCGTTCGTAATAAAACAAACTCAGGGTCTTAAGGAAAATCTTGGTCATCTCCTTCTCTTCCAACGGAGGATTGATCTGAGCAGCAAGCTCTCTCCACCTCTGGGCATATTCTTTAAATGTCTCTTTGTCCTTCTGAGACATAGACCTCAACTGGTCTCTATCGGGTGCCATGTCCATGTTGTACTTATACTGTTTCACAAAAGCTTCACCCAAATCATTAAATGTGCGAATACTTGCACTACCTAGCCCCATGTACCACCTCAAAGCGGCACCAGTCAGACTGTCTTAGAAGTAGTGGATCAATAACTGATCATTATCAGTTTGCGTTGACATTTTCCTGGCATACATGACGAGATGGATAAGTGGACAAGTATTTCCCTTATACTTTTCAAAGTCAGGGACTTTGAACTTCATCGGGATCTTGACATTCGACACTAAGAAAAGTTCAGTAGCACTCTTACCGAATAACTCATTTCCTCTCAGATTCTTCAATTATTTTCGCAGCTCAAGGAACTGATCCTTCATCTCGTCCATCTTCTCATAAATATCCGGACCCTCAGACGACTCAGAATGGTAGATGATACCCTCAACATGAGGCAGAGTATGGACAACTGGAGGTGGCACATACATGACCAGGCTAGATGCCGGCGTGGAAGCAAAAGTAGGTGCAAACCCTTCAGGCATAAAATTTGGCGGCATTCCCCATGGGAATCCAGCAGGCATAGACGAACCAGGTTGAGTAGCAGCGATAGGCACAATGGAGGCAGCAACCTCAGAAATGACAGTCCTCTGAGGAGGAGGAGTTACAGGTGCTGGAGAAGGCTGGTTCAAAGTAGCTAGAACAGACTCCATCATAGCGGTCAGGTGAGCAATCTCATCCTTTAGTTCTCAGTTCTCTTGCTCTAAGTACTCCATGATTCTGGGTTGATTGGCGCGAGTGTTGCATCAGTGAGTCAGCTTGGATGAAGCATAGAAGAATAACCAATAAGATATCTAGCAGAAGAAACCTGATTATGAAAATGATGCATGAAATTCAATGTTATTGATTGTTTTTATTTTCAAGGAACATACTATCTTATTTACAAAACTATAATAACAAATTGATTAACCGTAAAAATCTTTTTTATTCATAAAATTTGGAAGGATTACACTGAGTACAATTTTAGAAACCAAAATACAGATACAAGAGAAAAGGAAACTAATCATCCTAAGGATCTCCTAACAACGGTGTCAGATGATCTAGTTGCGGGTGCATACTTCCTTCAGATGTGTCGAATCTCAGACTCAAAAGAGGTCTTCATCTGAGCCTTCTCAAGGACAAGCTGATCAACAATCTTCTTCCAAGAACCAGAAGGCTGAGGCATACTAGAGGAAGATGGACCCTCTAGTTCTCTCTGTCTCTTCACTGCTCAGTCTTCAAGAAGTTCAATAAGTGCATCTTTGTCCTTTGACTCAAGCTGCAACTCCTCATGCTTTCAGCTCAAATCATGGAATCATTCTTCCCACATATCCTTCTCTTGCTTCCTCTTGGAGAGTGCGTCTTCCAACTCCTCTACATCTTTGTTGGGGAGAGTTAATGGCTCAACCATAACCATAGACATAGGTCTCTCACAAGCATAAGGCATCTACAACTCCAAAGCTCTCTTCTTCACCCAAGTAGTGTAAGCTTCCAAAGCTACATAATTGTGCAAACCAAGCTCGGATCTTCCTTTCCTATGTATATTATGCCAAGCATGTACCATCTTCTACTTTAAATGTTGGGGATCTTTACCCTCTTGATAGAAAAGACCTTCTAATTGAGTGTTATTAGGTTTGTTTCTCAAGGGGAACCCAAGTTGACGATGAGCCACAACGGGGTTGTATTTGATTCCTCCTTATGTACCAATGTGAGGCACATTAGAGAACTCACCACAACTGTCAATAATATCCAAGCTACTCAATGAAGAATCATACCAAACAATATCATCATTAGTGAGGGACATAAGTCTCTGATACCACCGTAGACATTGTTTGTTCTCCACAAAAGCAGGTGTGTGAGGCAAGTGTGAAATAAACCACTTGTATAGAAGAGGAACACAACACACAATAGTTCCACCACCTCTAGGAATCCTTAGATGCAAAGAGAAGTACACATCACCCAACAGAGTAGGTACAAGATTTCCAATCAAGAAAATTCTAATGGCGTTAACATCAACAAAACCGTCAATGTTAGGGAACAAAGCCAAACCATAGATGAGCAACAAAAAGATAGCTTCAAAAGCATCCACACTACCAGCTTGA
This sequence comes from Lathyrus oleraceus, assembly GCF_024323335.1. Classification (NCBI taxonomy): domain Eukaryota; kingdom Viridiplantae; phylum Streptophyta; class Magnoliopsida; order Fabales; family Fabaceae; genus Lathyrus; species Lathyrus oleraceus. Next base: position 148,560,814 of record NC_066580.1, read on the forward strand.
GAAAAAGCAGTAGCTTTCCTAATAAGGAACTTATAAGTCAACCCAAACATTCCTCCTTTCTTCACCCAATGAGCCTCAACCTCGAACTTCTTCAAGTGAAGAGCTTCAGCTATAATATGAGATCTGGGAATCTCCTCCAATCCACTAAAAGGAACCTTGTCAGAAACAGGTATTCCCAAGAGATGGGCATACTCCTCTAACGTAGGCATGAGCTGATAATTAGGAAAAGTGAAGCAACGGTAGAGAGGGTCATAAAACTTAACCAATACACTCAATAGTCCTTCAACTACATCAGCAGATAACACAAACAAAAGCTTCCCATAGCGTTGCTTGAAGTCCAAGGGATCTAATACAAAGGATGACAACTTCCTTAGCTCTTTTAAATCCGGACATCTGAAACTGTACTTCTTAGTGTTCCTCCATTCACAATCCATGTCTGAAAGTATTTGCAAATAAAACCTCAGTTCCTTAAAGCTAATTTTCATGTGATAAATGTTATGATGCGCATGAATACATGAATGAAAAAATCACAAATAAGGTATCACACACAAGGCAAACAAAGGTCAAGGGATGAATCAAGTCATTGTCAAGATCAATCATCCATTTTGGTGGATTATGGTTTTCACCTTATCAACACCCAAGTTCCATTGATATTGACAAGACTTGATTAGATCAACCAAGAATCAAGGGTTTGTTGTGAGTCACGAGCATGGAGTCAGGTTAAGAACCATCTTAAAGAAGTGTACTAAGGATAAAACCTGTAGATCCTGTTCTAATAAGTTCCCAGAGTCTTAATTCCATCTATCAGATATTACAGGTTAGGATGACTGACTCATCAACCCATAATATTCTTAAGAGAAACTCGTTTGAGTGTAGTATCGCGTAGCAACTGTTATCAAGTCTACACCTGAACAGTCTCCGCACTACGTCCTAAATAGGCCAAGTTGGGTTAAATGTTCTATGGTCCTCAGATTCTCGGACCCCGAATCAGAGAAAGTAATGCCTATCCACAAATAACTTGTGTGACATCAGTAACTCCAACAGGGTCTCCACTGAGTAGATGGATCTCAAGCCAACTTGTTAAGGACTACTCCACACAAGTCGAACATGACTATACCATCCTCATATCTTAATTACACTCAAGTTTGGGTTAGAACTTATCTCACCACTCAGAGATCACCAAGCATAACAAGTAGTTACACAGAGGGAAGGTGTTAGCACCCAAAGTGTCCTAAGTACTCCTGGTGAGCCCTTTTTTATGTGTGTATGTGTTTTTGGTATAAAATGATGTTTGAGAAAATAGAGTGTGGGGATGTGAAAAGAATTCATTGATTATATTTTTGTATTTGACAAGACCTTCGGACTTGTGCCTACGTACCAACATAAAAATGAGGGATCAAAACCTCGTAGTTCGTGGTATCAATTTCAAAGTGAGTGGATTGCTTTTAACAAAATTTAAATTTAAAAGAGGCACGAAGGGCCTAAAAGGGTTTGAATGAGTATTAGTTCTTTTTGTCTTTTTTGAAATGTTAAGTCAAGTATGGTTAAGTTCATTTATAAGTTTGATTTAAGGAAAAAGTTTTAAAAATGCAATGGCATAAGGCCAAAGTTTCTAATTTGCAATAAAGTCTAAGTTTAGAAATCACAAGCAAAGAAGGTTTTTGAAAAGGGGGGAGAGATTTAAAATTTAAGAAGTGGGAGGAGATGAAGAGACTAATCCTAAGCAAAAATTTAAAAGTTAAGAGTTGAAAAAGATCTGACCAATGGGATGCAATCCAATAGACAAGAATGTCATATAGAAACCCCCTTTTTCCTTGGACTTTGAATCAAGCAATATCAATAAGCAAGTAGAAAAATGAAGAGAAAGGCATCAAATAAAGATAGTCACATCCAAGATAGCAACTTCATAGTCTTCTTCTTAATCTTCCCATGTATCATATGACATACTCCTTGAATGGCTCAGAATAAGACATTAGACATATGTTCAAAGTAAAATTTTCATAAAGACCATGTAGCAGATGAACTCAAGTGCATCCCGATACTTGCATCAGATGATAGCTCCAATCACAATAACTTGGTTTCAGAAATGCTAGCATTGGCCAAATCCTTTTGCATAGGGAATGTTGCCTAATTCTAAGTCCAAAGCTCAGATAAAATCCAACAGCCCACACAAACATTTTTTAGGGTTTTTGTTGTTTATTAGGTATTTTAGGGTCCTAAGACCACAAACACAAACAAGATACACAAACAAATATATACAATCATAATATATGGCTCAAATGAACAAAGTGAAAATGACATAAGCATAAACAAGTTAAATGATATGTAAATGGCAAATGGAATGGTAAAATGACTTGAATTTAAATGTCATGAAGTAAATGACTTGAACTTTAAAGCAATAAAAATAAAAGTTAGTCAAATGTTAGTTGATTAGATGTTAGTAGTGTTTTTCTTTTCAACTGATTAAGTCATTCTTTGGAGAACACTCAACCATTTATTCCCAAGCATGGATCCTTGAACCAAGACATCTTCCAAAGGAAGGAAAAAATGCCAAGTTTTCACACAATACCGTGAAAGGGGGGAGACTTACAATCCCACTTACTAGAATACTATGCCTTTTGGGTCAAAATTTAGCTCTATATTAAGCAATCGTAATTGGACTTATATAGAAGTCTCAACTATCTGAGGTCGGGCAATAGAAATTTAGGTGCTAATGTATGTTAGAGATATGGTATAATGAACCATACTCCTAAAACATACCACACTCAAAAAGAAAATAATCAAAGGATGGACCTAATCTCATCCATACTTGTATTGGTTCATCTAACATAAGTTATTGATGAACCAATTAGTCTTAGGATATTGAGATGTCATTGGTCTATGAAAGGGATGGGATAGAATGGGATTGAAGATGAGGAGGGAGGGGAGATGAGACAAACACAAATTGGTCATGGGAGGAATTTTATCAAATTAAAATCATTCATTCATTTCGGGAGATGAAATGTACATTTCATCAATCCCCTAAATCCAATGATTTTAATCCAATAAAAGTCAAATCAACCTTGACCAAGGCCCAAACACAAAGTCAAACTTCACAAGTCAATAAAAATGGCTCAACACAAATTCTACACAATTAATCAATTAAAAATCAAATCAAAATGCATTTAAATTAAATTATGTTTGATCAAAAACCTAAAACCTATTCAAAACACCAAATAAATGGCCAAGAAATTTATCCTAGGTCAATGAAGGTCAAAGGACCTTAGACAAAAAAATTCATAATTTTTGAAAAGTCAGAAGTATTTTTAAACAATTAAAAATATGCACAAAAATAATTAAATCATAAAAAATATCAAAATTAATCCAAAAAATAATTTTAATTCATGAAATGAAAGAGGAAAATATTTGAATTTTTTTGGTGAAAGTCCCATATTTTTTGAATTTGAAATTAATATGAATTAATTAAAAATAAGCAATTAAATGAAATATTTAGAAATTCAAAAAAAGGAGAGTCATCTGATCTCCCTCATTAATTGAGGTGGCAGATCAGATGGACGAAAACGCGTGTTCCACATTCGCTTCAGTCAACTATCCTACACACGTGGTAATCAAAAGCAACACACGAGATTAGAACAAATCAGTTGGATCCTATGGTGATATGTATGACAACACATCACCGGAGCTAGGGCTCCGGTCTTCTTCTCCGGTGGACCTCACCGGACTGGTCCACCATCAACCATCATCAAAATGAAAAAAGCAAGACATGGATTTAAAGAAAAAATGCTCAGGAGCTCGAATCTGGCCTCAATTTTGTCTAATTCCAAGTATATAAAAAGATACAGGGATTTGAATTTTGAGGATCATGAACTGAGTTGCTTCGATTGACCTCAAAGCAACTCAATCTTCTTGCCTACATTGATAGGACTTCAGACAACCAAAAATCACAAAGAATGGTGAAGAATTGAGAGACAATCAAAGAGATGAAGTTTCTGAAAAATCACCTTCGAGTTGATCCAATTCCACTTGATCTTGATCTGGATTTGATTGCTTTCTCTTCCTCTTGCTTGCAGAAGCCAATTGAGATGAAAAGGGAAGTGAATTTTTGGAGTTTGAACTTCCAAATAGAAGATGAAGTTCAAGCTCGATTTCAAGAGAAATCTTCATAAATTCTATGGCAGTGGGGGTTTGAATCAATCTAGAAAAGCTTGGGCAAGGTATTGATGATGATTCTGAAGCCTTGAGCTTGTTTAAATAGGCAATGCATTTGATTTTGGCACCACTTGAAATTTGGCCAATTTTAGAAACTTATTTGCATGGGTGCATGTGTAAGTTGTAAATGCGCCTAAGAGGGGGGGGGGGGGTGAATTAGGTGGTTAAAAATTCTTCGATCTTGTTTCCGGTTTATGGTTATTTTTCGTTTAAGTGGGGAAAAATAAATTGCGGAAAGTAAAAAGACACCGGAAATTATAGTGGTTCCCTTCACAATCCGAAGGTACATCCACTCCCCTTTCCACACGAAAGAGATTTCACTATAGTTAGAATTATGGTACAGCCTATTCACACAAACGGTGATGCCTACTATCTAACCTATAGGTAAACAAGTGTATGAAGAACAATCCTCTTCAACACCAACCCCTTGTGTCCAACAATCCTGGATCACAAGTCAAACAGAAATAATTCTTTTGAATATTTTAACAAAGTGTAGTATTATCAATCTTCTCTTGATTGATCTTCTCCTTAGATAAATAATTCACTCAAAAGATAATATGCAAGTGTTCAACAATAGAATGAGATGAAACTTTGATTATGAACACTTTTTAAAAATATTGAAAGAAAATATGAAAGAGTGATTATTTGAAGTTTGTATGAAAATTCTTGGAGGTGAAAAATTCATTTGAAAATTTAAGAATTTATATTGCCAAAATACCTTTTCAAAGAGGTATCATTTTCTCCATGAACATTGATGAAAAGATATAATTTTTCAAAAACCTTTTTACTATAACGAACAGTGTTAACGGGTTAACCAAATAGGTTAACGGGTTAACGCAGTGTTAACAGGTTAACCAAATAGGTTAACGGGTTAACGCATATTAACGTTAGCACAGGATTTCAAAAAACTGGACTGTTAACCGGTTAACCCATATGGTTAACCGGTTAACACTGTTGAAATGCAGAAAAATACTTTAAGAAAATTGTGTTTTGCATTTCAATGTGTTAACAAATGGTTATGTTAAAAGATGCAAATGCATATCATGATTGTTGAACACTTGTATACTAATCTAAGAGTGAGTTAGATATACCTAAGAAGTGAATCAACAATCTTGCAAACGGTTGACTTGAAAAATGAAGCTTGATCAAATGGTTCCTCATGCGTATGTGGCTTGATCACTTTGATGCTTGAAATATCTTTGAAGCTCTTCTCTTTGATTAATCCAAGATACATCTTCAAGACTTTAAATAATATGAAATCTTGTTCTCGCTTCAATGTCTTGATCCATTTCCTTTTTGAGCATGCATAACATCTTGAATGAATAATGTTGTCTTCATCAAAACCATTTAGAGGCTTGCCTTCACAGCATGGGCAATGATTTGGGCCTGAGGAATGATGCAATCCACTTCCAATTTGTGTTCAAAGTGTACTGAATTCATCATGTGGAAGCATGCAAAGGAGAATGATCATTTGAGTTCAAAATTTGCCAAAACACTTCCCACAATGAAGCCATACACATATCCCTCAATTTTAATCCGAATGAGATAATCTTGAACTTTTTGGAAATTTGAGATCAAGGGGAACAACTTTCACGTTGAACACTTTTTTATTTGAACCTTGGATCCTGATGAATTTTGAGGTGGAAGTTTGGGAAATCAAACATATTTGAAAATTTTGTAAGTCCCAAGTCAAATGTTCACTTCTTCCATCTTGAATAACTTTTTCTATGGACTCCAAATGAAAAAAGTACATTCATCAAAGTTGTATATCTTTCAAACCTCTTAAATTTTATCACAAATTTGACCTCATTTGGATTTGGCATGAAGGAGTTATGCATTTTAGAAGTTGAGGAAAATCACTTGTTCAATGGTATTGGCCCAAAATGACTTATAATGTTTCCTCTTGGCACATGCATTTGAAAGTTGAATTTGCACTTCCTCCAAACATAAAATTTGAAGTAGACATCTCTAATTTGATAATGAAATTTTAATGGCTTTCATATCATAAAAACTGAGCAAGTTATGGTCTTGGGAAGTTGATCTCCAAACTAGGGTTCAGACAAAATGACCTATAATCGTTCACCATAAAAAATGACTTTACAAGCAAAAATAGATCTTGACCTAAACATGAACGTTATTTGGAATATCATTATGAGTAATTTTTATCTTGGGATAATTTTCATATGACAAAAATTGTAGGAGATAGGGTCTAGGGAACCCCAGTTTTGACTAGTTGACTTTCTCTGGTCAACCACCATGAACGCACTTGCTAGCTTGACATTCTATAGACTTTTGGGACTCATGGAAGATAATATATGCATAAGATGATATAATGTGAAGTATCCCTTGAAAACTTTGATCAATTTTTGAACAAACTTGTTGAAGAAGTCACACAAGATACCCAAATGAATTAGGGTTTCCAAGGTAAACCAACTCCAAACTCTTGATGATTTCTTTATCAAAATAAAATGTTAAGAACATGAGGATCCATATATGATACTTAGAGTCAATTTGAATCATTTCTTGATTGATCTCTTTGCATTGAGGGTCTTAAACCCTATATATGAGTTTGATAGAGCATAGGTGAGCACACACACTACCTACAAAAGCACCAAACTATATATTGACATGTTTTTGGCATTTCGGTTAGTAAACAAATAAAAAATGAAGTATGATACAATCAAATGTGCTTGGTGATCTCTCCCAATACAAACCCAATGAATGATGGTTAAGGAGGATGTCAAGGTGTGATTCCAATGCAAATGCATATGATGAGATGTCATGATGGATCTTAGGGTCAAAATTGGGGTCTTACAATACTTAAACAATATTACAACTTTCAAAAGACAGAAATAACTGACACATACAACCTGATCTTAATCTTACTTAAACAATATGACAACATTCAAATTCATCCATAACACTGAGATACACAGACAAATTTATCATTCATTCCTCCAAGCATTATTCCTTCCGTGACGTGTCCAAAGCCTAACATATATCATCTATGGAGCAGAGCAGTAATAACATAACAAGAGATCTCCAACCTTAAGCTTTTTATCCTTGGCATACTCATACTAACCATTTCCAAGGTACTTCCCCATTTTTGGTTTGTATGATTTGAGTATAGCACACTCATAGTAGGTCATAATGTCAAGATCCATCAAGGTTAAGGCATTTTTGTCAACACGTAGACCCCTCTTAACAATCTCTGTTGGAAAATGCTACATATTTGAATATTTTGTCTGTTCATACTTAATCAAAATAAACATTATACTAAAATGAAAAGCTAAATATCGAAAATGCTATGCAATATTTATATAAAATATCACCAAAACATTTTTTCCGTCCTTTAATTCCCCTGTGATCTTTTTCTCCCAAAATAAATCTGTTGTCAACTTTTCTACATAGTCATTTTGTTGTTCTGCACTAGGCTGATGTACATTCACATGTTCAACAAATTCATGATCCACATTCTCCTGTTGTGATGGACCATGTCATGCATTCTCCTCATGCATGTTGATTACAGGGAACATATGATCTACTTGAATTTGATTAGAAGGTTGTGGTTGGTCCACTTCCCTTCTCATGCCACCTATTATCTCTATAACTTCACTATTGCCTAAAGAAGACACACTGATAAACCATAGATAAAAGATATCATTATAAATTGTCTTTGAATATGAAATGTTTTAGTAAAAATAGGTGAACGTTGCTACTTGTTAGAGGAAGAAGACATTGAGAAATTTGAAGCAATTTATCTGAATATATGAACTCTTATGTGGGAATGTGAGAAATGAGGAAATCGTACACCTATTTATACTCTAAAAATAATATGTTTTTAGAAATTACAGTAAGGCCCAATTTGACACTTCACTGCAAAAAATGATGTTATACATCACTTTGCTACCCATATCCTACCTACTATAATGATATTACAAGTTACTTAGTTTTGCTGTCTGCACCATTTCACATGCTACAATAATGAATAAAAAGAGTTTTTTCTCATGTAACTGTTCACATTTACACGCATTTTAATTTCCTGCAGTAACGAATCACATTTACACGCATGAGAATCTGTCGTCGTACGTGTGTGTTTAATGTATGCAAACATAATTGATTATTTTGGTCTATTACCCAAGCATATCACTCAAACCATCATAAATACTAAATTATCAATTACTCTTAATAAATTTACGTGTGACTTTTGGTTTCAAGCATGTAACCTTTGCAATTCATGGTACATTGGGTATTTAAACTAATTATTTTTATTGTTTACCAAAAACTTCGCATGTTATGCTTTTTTTCACATGAGTTATTTCAATAAGATTTTGACACTTGAATATTTATTATTGATTAATTAATCAATTCTAATCCAATTACTTACTTAACATGATGAATGGTTTTACTTTTGAATATCTACTACATTCAACTACTACATTGAATTGAATTGCACATCATGTTTTCTATAGGAAGAATGGATTAAAACACTTTAGGTATTTTCTTTAGCTGCATATTGTTGTAAGCTCTACAGAAACATGGATGTTCATGGTTGGTCAAAACATTGTAATTCTGCATTGGCACGACATAGAAGAAAAGAAGTTCTTAGAGAAAGAAGATAAAAAAACAGAAAACTGATGAGAACAACATTATCCATCCTAGTCATGAAAAGTTCAGATCTCCATCAACAAATCATCACATTATCCCACTTAATAACACAATCTCTTGAATTATTAATATAAGAAACTAGATTGTTAATACATAAGTGGATCAAGTATTCCATGTACTAAAAGACAAAATGTTAGTGTTATTCAAGCTTTAGGTGTCAATCTTCTGAATAAGTTTGCACGTGAGAGTCAACCATGTGCTTCATCATCAACAAGTTAGATATCAACAAATGAAGCTACAACACTGATTGTGACTTCAAGTGAAAAAATTCAAAGCGAAGTCTCTAATGATGAAACATTTACTGATGAATACTCAAGTGATAGTATTGGTGAATACCAACATGAAGATGCTAACTCTGATACATGCTCAATTTTTCATGATGATGAAACTTATGATTCTAATTTTGCGTTTGTTAGACATGATAATGTTGGTACATATTATTATACTCTAATTACTCTACTGTAATTTCTCTGTATACTCTGTTTTATAGTATATGTACAATATATTCATTACCCAAACAACCAAGTACTCAAATTATTCTTTTTCTATTCAGGATACTCAGACATTGGAAATCCTAATATTGAATGCAGAAACTTTGGAGTTGTAACACCCTAAAACTCTACGCATAGTTATCAAATAATTTAATTAACAAAATACAATCACTTAGGGAGTCACTCATAACAGTCATATAACACGGGCTACAATAAAATATTTTACTGCATACATTTGCACTTAGGATGTTTACACGACATCCAACTCATCTAAATATATTTACAGTGGAATCATAATAAAAAAACATCCCAATTTAAAATCTTATAATAATTTTCATAACAAAATTAAAAGTAGTGACTCGTGAGTCTTCTCCAAGTGCTATCACGCCAAAACATAAAACAAATACGAGAGCATGCATTGTCAATCAGGAAATCTTAACACAAAACAAATAATTTGCTCCCTAGTGTTACATATCAGAGCATAACCAAACTAACATGAATAAACTAAAAAAAATAGCTCTAGGAGCTAACTTTCACTCACAGCAGCGTTTATACTCTCGAGTATCTGCACGATGCTCATGTAAAGGAAACATTCAAATAGAAGGGATGAGAATCCATTTCAATAATAACAATATAGAATGTAAAATAGAGTACAATATCTACAAAATCATGCACAAAAGCATATCATATTCTCACGCCCAAAATTATCATCAACATCACATACAACAACACCACCTTTACACATAGTCATATCTCACGCATATATTTCATCCATGTTATATGACTCACAACAATGACAACGATTCATATGCATGTGGTACCAATTCAATATTTGGTTCTTCTTACGAACCTGATTCCCCCTTAAGAATCCCGAACTCCCCTTCTGATTTCCAGATAAGTCTTTCGTCCCCCTTTGGACCTATGACTTATCTCCTTCAACATATCAGTAATGAATGTATGGCATGGTAATGATGCAATTAACACAACAATTATAATAATATTTAGTGATCCATAATCGATCACATAATTGCAACCATGCATAATGAAACTCACTCTTCTGGACTACCACCAATAAAATCAAACATACCATCTCAATCATTCACATCACATTAAATAATTTGTCGATATGGACCTTGTTCATATTCGTCACATCATATACTTCTTTCCCACCTGCTACCAACCTCTGATAAAATCTTTAAAAATATTTTATCTCTGAAGCAAAGTTATAGCCCTCTATTTTAGATACCCAACACTTCAAACCCCGTCCCAAAATTATTTACGAGTTGAAAGATATGATCAAAACTGTGCACAAAGGTGTTACCAAAAAGTTGTTGTTTTTCTAAAATTTCTAGCAATTTTTTCATCTTCTCTAACCCCAAAACATCCATGACATCATCAACAAAAATATTTTACCTTTGAAACAAAGTTATATCCCTTTGTTTCATCTATCAAGGGTTTCAAATCCCGTTCCAAAATGATTTACAAGTTGAAAGTTATGATCAAAACTGTGCACGAATGCGTTATCAAAAAGTTGATGTTTTTCTGAGATTTCGAATATGATTTTCATCTTCTCCAACCCAAAAACTTTCATGAAATCATCACCAAAAATATTTCATGGTTTTAAACTTAGTCATAAACATACATATATCAATCACTATTTATTTTCATATGATCATTGATCTATATACTATATCAATCCCTAAAACCTTCAAACATTATCCATGGTGAACCTACATGAACACTTTAAAGCATAAATTTCATTCAACAAATATCAACATTCATCATCAATCCAAATTCACACCTTTACCTTGTAATTCTAGAAAAATCCAAGCTTTTGGCTATGATTTCCCTTCCCTAGAGCTCTTCTTAGGTTTTCCTTGCTTTTCTCTTCTCTTGCCTCTTTTTCTCCAATTCCAAACGTTTCACCTACTGTGAACTTTTTCCATCACTTCTCTCATCATAAATCAAAAACCTAATTTATATCTTTATAATATTCCACTAAGACCCAACTTATTACTATCTTACATTATTTATTTTAATTCTTCATGCTTTCCACCATAAACTCATTATTTCCTTTTATTTTATTATTTTATTTGGATCACACATAAAATTTTAATTAATTAATATAAACAATTTCTAGAAAAATAGGGTGTTACAACTCTCCCCCACTTAAAGAATTTTTGTCCTAAAAAATTACCTCAAGTGAACAGATTCAGATACAAATCCCTAATTTGGCTCTCAAGCTCCCAACTTACGTTTCCACCAGTTGGTCCTCCCCAAGCTACCTTCACCAAGGTAATCTCTTTATCATGAAATTGCTTCACTTCTCAATCCTCCATCTAGATGAGTGATGCCTCAACATTCAGGTTATCTCTCACCTGCACATCATCCACTTGGATCACATGAGACAGATCTAGAATGTACCTCCTCAATTGAGACCCACGAAACACATTAATGAAGATTAGCAAGCGACAGTGGAAAATCAATTCGATAAGCCACTTCTCTTATTCTTTGCAAAATTTGGTAAGGATCGATGAAATACGGAGTGAACTTTTGAGACTTCAAAGCTCGACCAACACCAGTTACTAGAGTAACCCTTAAAAACACATGATCTCCCTATCGGAACTTGTCATACCCCAATTTTGGCCTTGAATCGCCGAATCAATACATTCATCGAATCATTAACATCATATGCATAATTTCCAAATTGTCAGTCAGAATAATTTCTCGGATTTACAGACAGATCAATTAAACTGAATGTCAATTGTGCGTAAAATCAGTGGACAAAAATTTTCAAAATCGAGCTTGCAAATGTCAATTATATTAATCTACGTTTCACATAGTTTAACATGGCACGCTCGTTTTATTTTTTTTACTTGTTTTGGTTGCATTTTGAAGAAGTTTATTTCACGTGGTATATTTTCAAGAAGTTTATTTCACGCTGATCATTTTGGTACGGTCAATTTATTTTTTCTGACATTTTTGTGCCCAATTTTTTTTATTTAGAGGCTTTTATTTTTGCATTTTTTTCAGAGTGTTTAGAAAAATTAAATAGAATTATTGGTGTTTTTATTATATTTTTATTTTAGTTATTTTTTAATATTTAATTTTATTTAGTTTTAGTTAATACTATTTAATTTTGTTTCTAAAATAAGCACCAAGGGCATTTGTGAATTTTCAAAATTAAAAAAAAAAAACCTAATCTGACTTGTATATATATTGGTGATGCTGAAAGTGAGAGAAGAAAAAAAGAAAAGGCACCAACGGCCTAACTGCGCATCTCTGTTTTCGTTTGATAGAAAATTAAGGTAGACTTCGGTGTTTGTTTTATATATTTTTTCGGACAGTGGAAATGGAAGTATATGTACTACTTATTTTATACATACTACTTTTCTATACATACTACTTATTTTATATATATAAGTTGGCACTAATAGTGGAAATATATAGTACTTATTTTATGTATATAAGTTGGCACTAACAGTGGAAATATATATATATATATATATATATATATATATATATATATATATATATATATATATATTGTTAATGTTTTTTTAATTTTTTAATTTTGTTTTATTTCTGAAACGATGCCGAAGTTTATTGGATAAAGTGTGTTATGTTGTTTCGATTACATTGATCGGGAATATTATAACACTGGTGAATAATAAAAAATAAACGGTGTGCATTGTTGTTGTTTTTACTTACGTCTGGGTCATGTTGTTTGGATTGAATCATATCGATACGTTGTTTGTATATTTGTGTGCACGATGCGTGATATTTGTGTTACTTCGATCCAGTTGCGATGATCGCATTCTTGCGTTAGCGATATTGTTTGATTTTTATGTTTTAACATATTTTATTTCATTTTCGCTTCACATTTTATATTGATAAATTTAGATATGTATGAATTTTATCCATATTGCGATGATCACGTTAAGTGTAGCAAATTATTGGTTGACTTAACGGTTTATGTGCGGTATTTTAATTGATTCTCATTTGCATTTCGATTTTATACACGCGTCTGATGGTTTAGCATAGCGTTGAATCTCTTTTTGTGCGCTTATCAATTCGCGTTTCAATTCGCAACTTTGTGTTAATTTGATTTTTTATTATATTATCATTTCTTGATTCGACTTGTGATGACCGCTCATGAGTCAGCAATTTGCATGTTTCGATTTGTACTAAGAACAACGATCCAACATCGTTATGTTTATATTAAATTAAAAATCTTATGGTAGCCTTTGCACGTCTTCGTGTACGCGACTTTGATTCGCGTCTTTGCGTCATGATTTTAATCCGTGCATTTTCTTTTCACTTTATTTTCCCGAATCATTTGTTGTGGGTGCGTGATGTAAATATTGTATATGCTCTTGTATTTGTTTTTTATCATTGTTGAATGTTTGTATGCACATTCGGTTCTTATGGCGTTTGATTTACGCCTTGTGCTTGAGTTTGTGTTACTACACTGGAACTTGCACCCCTTTGCGATCCAATTTGCACCCTTCGTGTTATTAATCATGTCCATCGTCTTTAACCATTGATTTCAATTCATTTCTAATCACTTACCTAAAATCATTTTTAAATTATTTTGCAAGGCAAGTCAAAAGCTTGATCCAACGTCAAGCTATTTTCAAAATCATCTCAAAACCAACCCATTTGACTTTTCTTTTTAAACCGTTTCCACTATCTCAATTTATCAACCATCCACATTCAAATCATTTTTCAAACCATAAAATCACTTCAACTTTTTTTATATAACCATGAACAAACCTCGATCAACATCGAGTGCATTTTCCCAATAAAACTTCAAAATAGATAAAAATATTCAAAACACTTTTTTTAACAAAGATGGAAATGGAACGGGATGAATACCATGAGCTCCTGAGACTAGGATTCGAGATGTATATCTCGCTAATCCAAGCTCTCGCCATCGCCAAAAATACATCAAACTCATTCAAACTTTTTTTGCCTTTTGACACAACCAAAAACCTTTTCAGAAACGAAAGACATTTTGTCTTAAGCAGATGAAAAATAATGTTTCATCCACAACTGTTGAGTTGAGATAAGTGGCGTGAATGTGATTTGTAAATCCATTCAATATGGTGCAAATGTCTGTTTCTTACTTGTTTTGGGTAAAACAATGGTTTCTGTCGATTAATACAGGATAGCTTTCGCTAAAATTGACCAACAAACAAACTTTTTTACCCATAACTACGTATGCCTTGACTTCTCTTTTGAGATATGTAGGAGCAGGATTGCGAAATCTTGTCAGGCCCACTAATAAAAAATAAACCTTTTATCTTCTTCTTTACCCTCTTAATAACTCGAGAAGCCTAAATTATAAACAAACACTAACACGTACAACTAACCAAACGGTTCCCGTTGAATACAACAGACGTGAGGGATGCTAATACCTTCCCCCTGTGTAACCGACTCCCGAACCCTGATATTGGTTGCGATGACCTTATCCTTGTCCTTCTTTAGGGTTTTATTCGAAATTTCCCCTTTCCCTCTATGGGAATAAATAAAGATCAATGGTGACTCTGCTAAGTCCATCCCACGAGCGTACGATTGCGCTTCGCGAGGTGGTTCTCATTTTTCGAGGTACGACATATGGCGACTCTGCTGGGGACTCCTTCCATCCCTAAGTGAGTCAGGCCTAGTTAGGTTGTTGTGTGTGCTTATGTTTGTTTACTTATATGGCTTTTCTTTACCTTATGCTTTCATTATTATTATATTGTTATATGGCTCTATTGGATCATTGGTACTTGGATATCTGATTGCAAAACCTTGAGGTAAAGACTTTCTACCCGAGTCTTGAGTGGAAACATAAGATAGGACGATGGTTTAGTAGTGCAGACTCGCGAGATGAATACCTCGTAAGGGTCGGCATGAGAACCTCACTTAGAGTAGATCCTTTTGAAAATGTTGTTACGTATGGTGAATACCTCGTTAGCTTCGATGTTTTCAAAGGGGTCCATGACTCTAAGGACCTTTTAGAACATTGAACCTTTTTGGCCAACTAAGAATGATGGTTGTGCAGTGTGGATTTGCGAGGTGAATACCTCGTTAGGATCGATACCAAAACCTCACTGATAATAGATTCTCATGAAGGAGTTGGTGCATGATAAGAATTTGTCGTAAGCGTCAAACATACTTGTGAATCCATGACTCTGAGAACCATATCTAGAACCGAAGTTGATGGTTACATAGTGTGGGTTCGCGATGTGAATGCCTCGTTAGGATCGATACGAAAACCTCGCCTAGAATAGATTCTCTTGAAAGAGTTGATGTGCAACAAGAATTTACCGTAAGCGTCAAACATTCTTGTGGATCCATGACTCTTGGGTCTTTTGTAAAAGCCTTAGATCATACCCTTTGAACATGTATAAAAAAAACATTGCATTTCATCTACATTCATTCCATATGCATAAAAGCAAATCTCTTAGTCGTCTTCCATTTATTTCAGGGATCTAAGTCATTTGCAAGAGAAAATGAATCCTGAAAGAAGAAGCACATTTCAATTCAAGTACAAGAAAGTGGACCTTGACAGTTTGAAGAAGTTGAGTGTCAAAGTGATCAAGCTCGCTGAATTCGTGGACGATTATGGGAGGATCCTGAGTATTTTGAATGAAAAGATGAAACCAATGACAACTGTGACTATAAATCAATTATACGACCCACCTATGTGTTGTTTCACCTTTTCTTACTTCTAATTAGCTCCTACTTTGGAAGAGTTAGAGAGAATTGTGGGACGGAATTTGAGGGACTATGATCCATTTCCCAAGTTTGATGAAGGTATCATTGCCACGAGAATAGCTTCAGTTTTGGGTCTAGAGGTCCAATTGGTTATAAGTAATTGGGATAAGAAGGGAGTCTTCAATGGTTTTTCT